>NC_142165.1:60810950-61120200 GCF_029865625.1 Vigna umbellata | reverse complement strand
TCTTTAATTTTGTTGTATTATGCTCTAGGTGCCTGTTTTAGGCCATATAAAGCCTTTTTAAGCAAGTACACATAATCTTCTTGCCCTTTTCACAGTGAAACCTTCAGGTTGTTCAACATAAATCTCCTCCTCCAATAAACCATTTAAGAACGCCGACTTAATATCAAGTCGGTAAACTTTCCAACCCTTTTGTACAACTATTGCAAGCATAAGTCTGATTTTTTCTAATCTTGCAACAAGAGCAAAAGTGTTAGAAAAATCAACACCAAAAATTTGAGCATACCCTTTTATAACAAGTTTGGCTTTATGCTTGTTGATTAGCCATCAGGATTCAACTTTGTTCTAAATACCCACTTCACACCAATCACTTTTCTATTTGTGGGTCGTGTCACTAACTTTCACGTTTCATTTTTTTCAATCATTAAGAGTTCTTCTTTCATTGTTGTAATCCATTTGGAATCTTTTTCTACTTCCCAAGAATTTGTTGGTTCAAGTACAACCACATTACATCTTTGGTAAATATCAGAAGTTGATCTCATACCTCTAATTGGAATGTCATCAATCAGCTCATTTGTATCCAGTTGAGAATTTTGAAACTTGATCATGAAATTCAACTACTTGTTATTCATCCCACTCATCATTTTCCATGAAATGAACATCTCTGCTTATTAAAATTTTGCTAATGTTTGGTTGGAAAATTCTATATGCTTTAGAGTTTGAGTTATACCCAACAAAAATCTCAGCTTTTGCTTTTTTGTTTAAGTTATATCATTTTATCTGTGGAATATAAACAAAACACAAGCAACCAAATACTTTGAGATTTTTCAAAGAGGGTTTAAAACCATACCAGGCTTCATATGGAGTTTTATTTATGACAACTTTTGTGCAAAGCCTGTTAAGAAGGAAATTGCAGTGTGTGCAGCTTCATCCCAATACTCTTTTGGCAAATGTTTCTCAAACATTAAACGTTGAGCCACCTCCATAATGGTGCAGTTCTTTCTTTCACTGACTCTATTTTGTTGTGGAGTAAATGGTGTTGTGAGTTGGTGTTCAATTCCCGCTTCTTCACAAAACGAATTAAATTGATTTGAAGTGTACTCCTTGTCGTTGTCAGATCTCAATGCTTGAATTTTATAACCACTTTGTGTTTCAATCAATTGCTTGAATTTCCAAAATATACTAGCAACTTCTGACTTGTATTTAAGAATATATATCCAACACATTCTGGAGTAGTCATCTATAAAAATCAAATAATACCTACTGTCATTTAGAGATGGAGTGTTGTGAGGTCCTGCCACATTTGTGTGTATCAATTGCAACTTTTCTACAGCTCTCCAAGTTGACTGTTTGAATGGAAGTCTTGGTTGCTTTCCTTGTTGACAAGTTCTACAGTCTGGAATTTCATATTCAAGACAAGGGAGATCTTGAACCAATTTTGTTCTTTGCAGATTCACAACGGCTGGATGATTGAAGTGTCCAAGCCTCTTGTGCCAAACTTCAGTGTGGACATTTGTTGTAGAGAACGATGTTTGCTCCTCCTTCATTGGATCAAGCGCAAAGCTTTTTCCTTTCATTTGTATGTTGAATACCTCGTTGTCATTTGTATCTTTGATCAAGCACTTATCACTTTCAAAGATGAATTTGAAATATTTTTGCATCAATTGGCCAACACTCAACAAATTATGACTGATTTTAGGTACAAATAACACATCTTTGATAAGTTTTGTACTTGAAACACTTTCAATTGCTATTGTGCCTTTTCCTTTGACTTCAATGTATTCTCCATTTCCAATCTTTATTATGGAAATCACAGAAGTATTCAATTTTTTAAAGAGATCACAATCAAATGTCATATGATTAGTGAAACCACTGTCAATTAGCCACTTCTTGCTTGAATTGGGAATGGCAAGGCAAGTGGCCACAAAAAGTTGCTCTTCTTCTTCATTAGCAACTTGAGCAACATTCTTTTGTTGGACATTCTCTTGTGTGACTATCTTTAGCTAATTGTTGCTTTTGAAAATTCTTTGATGGTGTCCCATTTTCAAGCATTTTTCACATTGCTACTCTAGTTTTCTCCAACACTTTGAAGATGGATGATTTTTCCTTCCACAATGTTTACAAGGAGAGAAATTAGATTTTTCCCTGTAAATTTCAATTTTTTTGTCTTTTCGCCCATAACTAGAGCTAGCCTTCGCAACCAGTGCTCCTTCAATAGGTCCTTCAGACCTCATAAGCCTTCTTTGTTCTTGTGCCTATAATGCATTCAACAATTATGCCAAACTAATATTGGACAGATTTCTAGAGTTTTCCAGGGAAGTAAAGGTAGCTTCAAACCTTTCAGGAATAGTCACAAGAATTTTTTGTACTAATCTGGAATCAGGAAATTCAGAACCAAGTAATCTTACTTTGTTTGCGATTTTGAATAATTTGTCAAAGTACTCCTTCACTATCTCAGATTCATCCATCTTTTGGAATTCAAATTCCCTAATAAGATTTACAATTTTCATTCCTTTAATCCTTTCATCGCCTTCATACTCCTTTTTTAAGAAATTACAGACTTCAAAAGCTGATTTTATCATCATGATTCTGAGAAAGATTTCAAGAGAGACGACAGCAAATAATGAAGCTCGTGCCTTCGATTTTCTTGATTTTCCCTCCTTATGAGTTTTGATTTGGGTCATTGTTTGGTTTGTAGGTAATTGAAGAAATTCATAGTCCTCCTACACAACTTCCCAGAGTTCATTTTCCTCAAGATGAGCCTCCATCCTTACTGCCCAAACATGATAGCCTTCACCGTAAACAACAGGTGGTGTCAGTGTCGTCTATGGTGTTTCTGAATCCATAGAGATGAAAAATGATTTTTCAAATGTCCCTCAAGAAGAGAGCTTTGATACTAATTTGTTGGAGGTTTTTTTAGTAAAAGCTACACTTTTATTGAATTGATGAATACTTAAAAAAGATTCAAACTGCACAAAATTGCACAAAGCAGGAAATAGATATACATGGGACACGATTCCATGTTTAATAACTTCCTAAGAAATCAGAAACTGACTAAACTGTTTGAAATAGTCAAACATCTTTAAAAAAATAAACAGAAATTAAATGAAAGAATAAATTGTTGTAACTGCTGCAACTAAAGTATAACTTTAACAAATTCAAATAAGTCTACAAAATTATATAACTTTAAATAAATAAAATTTTTATAGATATATTGTTCATAAAAATAAATATTGTAAAACATAAATACTTGTATTGTCATTAATTTTGATGTATTTCATTAAATATATAATAAATAAAAGAACTGTAGTAGTGGCGGAGGACTTAGGTTTTATTGTTTAGAAAAGGTTTAAACCCTCGGATGGTCCTCAAGTTTGTTGGGGAATCTCAAGTGGATCCTCGTATTTGAAACGCTCTCAATTGGGTCCAAATATTTGTAAAATTGAGCCAATTTTGCCTTGTCCGTTAAATTGTCACAGACAGCGTTAAAAGGAACTGACGTGTTTATGCTGATGTGCATCGTTTGATTAGGTGGAATTTTTATTTAAATTAAAGAATTATGATATGGAAAAATTGAATTGAAGACCATTAACCAACGCGCGTTCTTCATCCAGTCAAGCCATGGGCCTCGCCGCCAGCCGTCGGTCGCGGTTGGAGCTTCATTTACAGGTCTGATTTCATCAGTTTTACATTTTATACTCTAAAAATCGGAAGTCTTTGTGATCTATATGTACTAAATTAAACTTCTTACTCTTAATTGTTGTGATAACGAAGACTAGGTTCTTGTAACTACAATAACCAACCCAAAAACCACAATTGTCTCATCACAAACCATACACCTCCAATCCATCTCTTCTTTGAAAATCAAATACTGAAACGTAGCTGGCAACACAAAGCTAAGAATAACAAAGATGCTATTACCAATAAGTGATAAAAAATATGCAAAGTTAGGCACAAAAATTGCCACCAAACTCACCCCAACACCAACAACCACCTCAACCACAAATAGTACTTAGAATTCTTCACCAAAAGGAAAGTAACCTAAAGCAGCAAACGCTACAAACAATAGAGAAATGAGAAACATTGTCGCATCCAAAACCCCACCAAATTTCTCCTTATTCTTGGCCTCTAATTCTTGCACTCCATATGTCTCTTCACAAGACAACCTTGCAGATATTCTAACGAAGGGGTTAAACAACAACAACTTTGAGAGTATTGTTTCCAAGCTGGAAATGAAAAATACTTATTCATCAACTTAAGGGGGGTGTTAGAATCTATTTTATGTCAGAATCATTGTTTTTTATTAGTTATATTTTTTCCTTATTTAATAGATTATAATTATTGTGAATAATAGGGATATCCCTTAATCATAAGATCTGGTTATCTAGGAGTTATTATTATGCTTCCTAAAATAGCCTCTAACCTTGTATATATGGATTGTATTCTTGTCATAATAAAAATATAAAATTCTACCCTAAATTATGATATATATTTTTAACAATCCGTATCGTACTCTGAGTTTTATTATTTTCGCTGCGCAATATCAGTACCGATTGTTCCAACACTAAGGTTTGATTTCGATCACCAATTGGTGAGTTATAGGCTTTTTCTGGAGTTCCTTTGGATGGAAACATTGGCTGGGAGTTCTTTCTAAGGTAAGGAAAGCTAGGTGTCTACTTTTAATTGATGCTGTGTAAATGAGTTTGATGCTTGTATGTTTGTTAATGTTAAGAAGTGGATTTTAAGCCTAACTCAACCCCACAAAACTGGCTTTTAAGGTGAGGTTTGCACCCACTTATACATTATAAATTGGACTTATCTCTAATCAATGTAAGACTTCCAACAATTAAATTGATTGAGTTTAGAATTTCAAGAATCTTGTTATACTAATTTAGGTAATTAAGTATGTTTAGCTAATTTGATGATTCGTTCTAACTGTGGTTAAATTTGTTAAGTCGTTGTTGTTATGAATTACATGTTATAAAGTTGTTTGGATGATTCTATTTGACTCCTAAGTTGTTTAGAGTGGTGAATGATCAAATAACAGGGTTTTAAGGCTAAGAAGGGAGGGCTTTAATAGGTGAAAGTGTGAGATATGTACTAGTGTGAGGAAACAATTTTTCCATGTATGTTATGGGTAGGGATGGCAACGGGTCGGGTCGGGCACGGGTAGTGCCTACCCGCAACCCGACTCGCCGGATAAAATCGTACCCGCTATCCGACCCGCTACCAGCCGAGTTCCTGTTTAAAAAATACCCGCGGGTATTTTAAAACCCGCGGGCACCCGCGGATACCCGCAAAAAATTAAAAATATATATTTAATACATTTTAAAAATAAAATTTAAATAAAAATACAAATATATATATATATATATATATATATATATATATATATATATATATATATATATATATAATATAAATGAAATTAAATGTAAATTAAAATTTAATTTTAATTAAATTTAAACTAATAAAATATAATTTTATTTTATTTTTAATTAAATTTAATTAAAAAATATATAAATTATTTATTTTTAATTTTTTGCGGGTAACGGGTACCCGCGGGGCGGGTAGTATACTACCCGTACCCGACCCGTTTAGAAGTGGGTATTAAAATACCCGCTACCTGTTACCCGCGGGTAGTAAATATCCGCAGATAGTTACTACCCGCCACGGATTTTACCCGCGGGTAAAATTGTCATCCCTAGTTATGGGGCCAATTGAAATTTGTTAGAAGTATGTTTTGGATGAAAACTGATCTAGAACCAAAAAGGGTGGTCAATGGTTAGTTTTTGAGTGGTTTTGAGTGCAAATTGAAGGTTTGGTTAGTGAAATTTTGATGTAAGGAATTGAATTGGGGAGTTTAAGGTTTGTGTTTGAGTCATCTAGAACTTATGTAGGCCTTTAGTTTGTTGAAATTGGTGTAGTAAGTTATAGAAGTGAGTTTAGGTAGTCTAGAAAGATCAATTTGAGTTTAGAGTGATCAATTCAAGTTAGAAGTATGTTTTTAAATGTTTATCCGCAGTATGGAGCAATTCCACTAGTTTCACATACAAAAAGGTTTTTTTAGATCTCTAAATTATTTTCTTTTCTTCATTCTCTTAAATTATACAATTATTTTCTTTTTATACAATTTCATTCAATAGTATATCAAATTGTTTCTAACACACACTTTATTTTTATTTCTTTTGAATATTATTCTATTACTAAAATTATATAAAAAAATTGTTTACTATAAAATAATAATTTAATATTATTGTTATAAATTTTTCTTATCAGCATCCAACATATATTAAAAGTCAAATGATAAAATATTTATATAAAATTTCAATTATTATTAGTTTAACTTTTGTTCTTATTTCATTTATTACAATTTTTATTAATGTATAAAAAAGAAATTTTATTAGAATTTAAAGAATGAGAGAAAATGACATTTAAAACATTTTTAAATTTGAATATTTGTTTTGTTTTTGTAATCTTTTAAGAGTATTTTTTAATTTTATCAATATTGTTTCGTTAATTTTTACAAATTTAATAAATGTTTATTTTCATAAAATTTTATTTGGTATTATAATTTTAAAAATTAATGAAACAATATTGATAAAATTTAAAAATACTTTTAAAAGATTACAAAAAAAACAAATATTCAAATTTAATAAATGTTTATTTTCATAAAATTTTATTTGGTATTATAATTTTAAATATATAAAATTATAATTATAATTTATTTCTAAACATTTGACATTGAAGGAATGATAATAAGTTATTAAGCAATAAAGAAAGTACATGTACGGACATGGATACAAGGGTATTTCCGTTACCTTGGTGAGTATGAAAATAAGACAAAAATTTCATATTATTGGGTTTGGATGTTTGGATGGAGATAAGAATGGATTTTTTCATTAAGGATAACTATGGTATAGCAAAACTGGTCTCCGTCACGGTCTTTGTCCCGTCCCATTGTCATCCTTACTCAAGAATGATTGTTTGGCGGTAATTCAACATCATCTAAACATCTACAAGAGTACGAAAACATACTAGGTCAAACCAGAAATGAATAATAACAACAAAAATCAGTTTGACTCTGACTATCCATATGACCAGAAAGACTACTCATTCTTTTTCATTGATAACCAATTACTTCTACTACAATCATCTTAAAAGGCCCATGAAAAAAGATCCAGACTTTAAGAACGGGCTTCAGGCTCCTAAAACAAGTTCTTCAATTGTAAAAACACAATCAATGTTTTCTACAAAAAGAAAAAAACAGCGTTACTCAGTGACAAGTTTATGGGTAGGCCAATATGTGAGTGTCTGCGCCTGTAATAGAGTGAAAATGGTGATCACTGAAATTAATGAACATGTGTGTAAATATGTATGTGTGAAAATTGTGATCACCGAAAGTAATCAGCACATGCAAAGAATCATAGAAGTTAAAATCCAATGGTGCCAAAAAAAATCTATAATACTGATAATAAAAACATTTAGAGGAAAGCAGATTACTTACTCAAGTAGCATGCTAGATGCTTAGTCCTCCATAAGACCTTCATCTACATCAAAGGTATCGTCACTCTTCAATTTTCCACAGACATTGCATTCCATGAAATTAGATGGAGTATCACCCTCCGGAGGTAATGGAGCTAATGTTCCCCAGCAATTCGTTCTATCACACATGTATTTTAAAAAGAAATATGCATGTGGGAAATCATTATTATCTTCAAGAGCATGTTTATCAGTGTCTGACGCTTCCATAGTTTCAGATTGGTCCTCATCCATAACCTCCTCCTCATCCTCAGCATTATCTTCAACACTATCATTATCTGACCAATTTGACTCCACATTACATCGATCACAATTACAGGAGAAGCCATAGTCGTCAATCAGTCTCTTTTGCCTACTAGAATAGTTTTCATTCACAGGGAAATAACTCAAACAAATCTCCCTACCTTGGGGAACATCATGAATCATCCTAATAATAAAGTCAGTATTATGGCTGTCTTCATGTGGATTGATGTCCACATAATCAAATCTGCAGGCATTGGGAAGGCAGTCATGGTTAAAAAAGGAAGCATAGGGGTAAATACCATAGGCTCTGACAGACCTCTGGTCGTCATCTGCGGAGAAGGGCTGCATTATTCCAAAGGCATTGAGCTTGTCCTTGACAAGAAGTAAAGAGGTGAGTTCTAAAGAAAATCCATTCTGGGGACTAATGATAGATAGTGAGCAGAGAGATGAAATAAGGGGGTGTAGGAACTTGGATGCAGCAATGGTGGTATCATCAGGAGAACCCTGGAGAGAAAGCAAAATTTGGAAGTCTGAAGGGGAGATATTGGCAAGATTGTAGGCAGCTATGAGAAAATTAGCCTGGACTTGGCGCTCAAGCGGCTGTTCAAGCAGTAGAGAATTGGATCTGAGACTAGATAACGCTTGACATACCCAAGAAGAATGGGAGGAGTTCGATGCCTTTGAAAGACAACTTGAGCTGCAGAAACGATGGTAGCGACAATTGGGGCACAAAACTGTGGATGACGAAGAATCTCCCAGTAAAAATGGAGGCAAGGTTCTGAAGCAGTGATCACAGAAACATGAAGTTGAGGCAGAGGATGACGCTGACAAAGACTGTCTGATCAAGGGCAAAGCTGAATACAGCAGAATGGGGGAGTCTTTCAGGACAATTTGACCAGCTTTAAGAGGCTGAGATGCAACCATTCCCCTCCCTCTTCCTTGTATTTCCTCCACCTTCAAAAGGGAACTCGGAGCAGCCAAAGACATTTCTAAGTATTTTCAAACTGCCAACTGCCAAAACTAAATAGGTAACCTTGGGGAGGCTGCACCTTTTCTGAATTTCCACACTATCCCTGATAGCAATAAGTTTGTTGGCTATATTTTCTTGCTTTGCACTACTGGGATCGAAAGACAGCTTGAACTAAGTGACTTACAGATTGTGTACAAACTATACAACAAGAATGCGCTTTTCCTGTTCTCCGACTGACTGAAAGCCAGAAAAAATAGCTGCAAGATGAACCACAATAATGATGGGATGACAGGTTTCACAGTGAATTATCTGTTTTATAAAGCATTGTGGTAAATATTAGTCAATGTGCCTTTTCTTTTTCATAAAGATCCAATCCAAATCAGTACATCACATTAAAATGTCAGTAGCAGTATAGCCTATAACTAAATAAGTCATTAGGGAACTGCATTTCATCATAACGACAAAAACCGTCCAAATATTTTTTAATTTAGCTGAGTACAACAGAGATTTCACCTTTTCGTTATGCCATTTTCACTTAGTGGATATGTTTCGGTTAGTTTAAAGAACCAAGTACTATTTTCTTGTAAACTAACAAAACATAAGAATTCAAAACATTCATTTCTATCACTTAGATACCCAGATGAAATATATGCCGGGATTGATAGATGCATTTCTAGAGAAGAAATCATGATGAAAGCCAGGACAGTCATTCTCATTTTTCAATAATCAATATGCTCAAGGGGAGGATACTTATGCAGCTTGCTTCTTCTGAGTTCCTTGAGTTTAATGCTAATTAGCTCACCCTTCTTCATTTTTTTTTCTAAGTCACAGTGAACTGGGGTTCAATTAATCAGTACCACTTACGATGAAAACATTTATGGATAGACAAAGGGGATATAGGGATGGACTTGAAGGATTTCCAGGTTTTAATCTAACAATGCGAGAGCTAAATAGGACTGGTGAATGGGGCATTCAAACAGGAGATCATAATCCAATAACTATAAATTGCTTGTTTTTCCTCAATGCAGAGAAATAATGTGATTTTTGACAATTCCCCATTGTTTGATTTGTGGAACACAGCCCTTGTTCAAGAAGGTCTGTATTCTACAAAATTGGGATAAAAACAAACAGAAAAGGAGGAATTACAAATTACGCAAACAGAACATAACAATGATCAGTGTAACTTACCCGTCAGTCACAAAATTGGAGCTGCTTCCACACAAAAATCAATAAATATAGAGTGGTTGGAAAATGAAACTGCACAGCACAACAAGGAAGAAATAAAAGCGCTATTATTGTTATGATTATTGCGACCTTAAATCGAACGAGTATATAAGTGCATTTGACTCACCTCATTGACAACAAGATTTCAAGGAAGAACAGCCACTGATGCTTCTATAAACCCAGAAGAAAGAGAAACATTGAATTCATTCGCCATACAAAGGGTTTTTAAGAGTGGGTCGGGCCCTTTCATTATTGATTCGGTCTCCTTGGGTCCAAATATCTGGGCCTGAAACACCCGAGTAAAGGAGTTTTTCTACATTCCATAATTTCCATTTGCACCCTATAAATTTTAAAATTTCAAATTTGTCTTGATGGTATTAAATGTAAGCAAATGTGGTGTTGTGTTCTTTGAGTGTTGTTAGACACTTAAATCATTGGATGATGGCGTTTGGTAAATGATAGTATTTTATTATGATTTTTAAGGTTTACATCTTGAGCATTCAAAACTGAATGAGTTTATTCACAGGTGCATTTTATAAGCCCCAGTAAATTGTATTGTTATTTTTTAACCTTAACTGGTATTATTTAACCCTTTAGAGTTTGTATTTTCCTTAACTGATTTCAAGTATCATAAGTGGATATTTTTTGTAATTTTCTCCTGAGATTCTTAATAGTTTTAATGAATTATTTTGTTAGTAATTAACTAGCCTTATAAGTCTTAGATAAGTTACATTTTCTTTTAGAAAATTGGTACTCACTCTATAGTTGAGACTTTTTATTTCAGATAGATCATGAGTGTTCAATATAAAGTTAAAAAAGTTAAACTACAAAGTATTAGAATTAATAAAAGAACTTATATCTAAACATTGTAGTCACCGAATATAACATTAACATATTAAACTGTTACATGTAAAACTAATGAGATATTTGTGTCCTTACATAAAATTCAACAATAAAAAGCACATTAAAGATTTACATTTAGAACTGATTATAAATCATTATCCTTACATGTTACAAAATACAACAATACAGACACATACTTAAAACTTACTCAACTCATTTCTCAATTTTAATATATTTTTCAAGTGTCCTTAAAAGTTGGATAGAAAATAGTTGCACGTTCTCTTTTAAGTGGAGTGACTGTCATATAATTGCTTAAAACAATGTCAATACAAGTCAACAGTTTGGCTTGAATTCATTTGAAAACTTAGTTAACAAATTTTGTAAGAGAAATTCATGAAATTAGACTATACAAACTTTAATGATTCATATGATCTATAGTTTTGAACTATGAAAGAATACCTCTGCAATGAAAACACAGGAATCATCATTGAGTAAATGTTTTATTTTAATAAATTGTTCATTCTCATAATATACATGCTTCACACACATATCATGTAACTATTTACAACAAATTGAATATGAATAAGAAAGATACAAAACTACATATATGAAAGAATCAAGTACTTACCATTGTGCAACCATCATTTAACTTTTGAATGGATTTGTCATCAATACAAACTTTTTTAACTCTAAAAATATAGCTAAAATATGAAATTTTCCACATAGTAGTCATATATCATAGACCCATCAATTTGGTCCCTCTTACATGGTTTGATCCTGACTCACGTGAGTTGGGGGCAGAAAAGTTCACAGGACCAAAAAGTCTCATAGAGAAAGAAGGTTTCACCCCGCACCTCCAAGCATTTCATATTGCACCTCTAAGTATTTTCAGAATGTCAACTTTACCCCTACTTAAAACAGTATTAATATTTAAATCACTTAAGTGGTCAAAGATTCTCTGTAGTTTTTATTCTTCACGTTGCTTTCAAATATCATTGTCTCACTTTCACTCTTTCTCATTTTTGAAAAAAACCCTCTCTTTCGCATTTCATTTTCCAAGCACAGTTACATCTTTGTTTCGTATCTCATTTCACTAGAGCTATCAAAATGGGTCACAACCCGCGAGCCAACCTGACCCACCATGAGTTTGAGCCGGGTTGGGTTAGAAAAAATTGTACTTTTTTATGCGGGTCAAATTTCAACCCGGCTCGTTTAAACCCGGTTCATGTGGGTTGAACCCGTGGTGGGTCGGGTTGCCCCACCAACCCACCTACATAATATTATTTTATTAAAATTTAATTTTAATTTTATAAAAAAATATTTATTATTTTGTTTTTGCTTGAAAAAGTTATTTAAGTTCCTTATTTTCAAAATTAATTAAACACCCATGTTAGGAATGAAATTTGTTTAGATTTGTATTATAGAAAGTTTGTAATTCAACCTTATTTAAAAAAAATTGTAATTAAGTGAGCTAGTGAGCCAACCCGTTTACCCACCAACCCATGGTGGGTCGAGTCGGGTTCGAATTTTTCTGGCTCGCTAATAAATAAGCCGGGTTGGGTTGACTCACTAATTAACCAACCCGTGGTGGATCGGGTCGGGTGGCCCGTTTTGACAGCTTTACATTTCACTCTCGTGACACACGCAACATCATTCGTCTTCTTTCACTTCTTCGACGCACACTTCAGGCACACACAGGCACCACACCACCACTACTTCCACTGGTTTGTCTTCTCCCACTGCTCCCAAGGCACACAAACAGCATAGCAACACAACTTCTTGCTTCTTCTCGTTGGTGGCCAAAGATTGGTGGATTCTGCCATATTTATTTTGATACTTTGTTGTAGATATAGTAGTGTAGAGGACTAGAAGTTGTTACGGTGGTATGATCTGCGTTTGGTCGAATAGCAAAGGCGAAGGGGGATGAATCAGATCTACATATCTGATTCAGCCTATATCGAATATGGACATCCGATGTAGTCTGAATCGGATATGCAGATCCGATTCAGTCCCCTTCGCGCTTGCATATTCGACCAAATGCAGATTCGTCTTTGACCTTTATTTGTGCTCTTCTCTGTATCCTGTCTATTTTGTTCTTCGATCTTTCTCATATTTCTTCCTCTTTCTCTTTCCAACCTAAATTCTACATCATATTAGTATATATTAGTATGGAGAAGCAGTATATGTCGCATAGAGTTACATGTTTTCTCACGTTCCAGGTTTGCATGAGAAAGGTTGTGTTTTCATTGCATGTTTAAATAGAATGGGTCCCACGAAGAGGTTGGCAAAGAAGAATTTAATGTTTCTAAATGGTAGTACAAGGATTCTCTACATAGAGGCAAGTTCTTTGTTTTCGACATTTGTGTTCTTTTTAGAACTTATGGTGGATGAGTGGGGTCTTGTGATGTAAGATAAGTGATCGAGGGTTGGGTTTTGATGTACATAGGGGATTATAGTACAATAGATATATGAAAAAGGGTATAAGTAGTTGGTTTTAGGGTGAGGAAAAGAGAAGGAAGCTAGGAGAAAGAAAAGAGTATTTGGAATGTACCTAAAGCGAAGGGAGTGGTTTCATAAAATGAGAAGAGAAGTGGAATTGATTGGTCATTGTTATAAAGAAGAGTGAGGGTGGTGGAGCGTTTTGAAACCTAAGAAGATTATCTAAGGCATGTATTGGTTAGAATCATTTGATGTTGTGGAGGGTTAACATGTATTTTGGGGAAATGGTGTACGTAAGTTTGATTATGGGAGAAGAAAACAAAGAAAGAGAGGCAAGATTATGGGACTTGGCACTAGGTGGTGTTAGAAATAAAATTGGAGAGTTAAGTGAGGGAGCCACGGTGTTAGAAATCAAAATGCATCACCAACATAGGAGTCGCGGTGTTGCATAACAAAGAGTGTTATTTATATAAATATTTATTTATATAAATATTGCAATTCATTTTTTTAATTCTATAATTATTTGAATTGGTTATTTTTTTGTAATGTTTTTAATATAAGAAAATAGATATGGCTCGTACTTAAGGAGGTTCATCTTCACATCGCGGAGAGAGTTCCTCACAGGGTGAGAGAAGGAGACCTACTGCTTTTGCTCGTAGAAGACGTGGAGTAGTTGAGTCTGATGTTCACGTTGAGGACCATGAAGATGTGAGATTTCACGATGATGCAGTTGAGGATCATGCACTTGAGGAGCATGATATTGAGTAGGAGGAGGAGCATCAGGATGTTCCTGAAGGTGGACTTCCTGAAGGTCTAGTAGATGCTTAAGTATTGACACATTACATTCACCATATTGCTTATGTGACATGGTAGGCTCGAGTAACTGCCAAACTTTATTTTAATGATTATTGTTTAGTTGAAATAATTTTATATTAAATATTATTTTTTAGGATAGTGTAGTTGATCTCCCACGGGAAGAAGTTAAACAGATTAGGATCTTGTCACGAGGGCATTAGAGACATCGTTTATGGTTCCGGTTTGATGTCTCTGGTGGCATCTCATATGACTACGTCGATAGGGGTCTATTGTTAGCATTTGTAGAGAGATTTCATTTTGAGACCAGCAATTTTCATCTCCCCGTGGGTGAGATGTCTGTGACTTAGATGATGTGTCATCCTTATTGCACCTTCAAGTTTTAGGCCAATTATGTAATATAGAGGAAGTAGATTTTGAAGAAAGTCGACGCGCCATTGTGGAACTTTTAGATGTGGATGGCGGGAGAGTTGGTGATGAGTTACATGCAGCTCACGGTGCGAAAGTCAAATTGAGTTGGCTTTGAGACATCTATGTTGAGCACTATGAGCAGCAGTAGTGGGAGTATGTTGCCCTGAGATTTTTGTTGCATCTAGTTGGATGCAGTATATTTGCTGATAAGACTGCCACATTCATTCGCGTGTCTTACCTTCTTCTCTTTGGAGACGTACATGCATATGTTCGATATGCTTGGGACGTTGCTACACTAGCATATATGTATGAGAAGTTAGGAGATGCCAGCTTGGCTTCGACCAAGCAGATGACAGGTTATTTGACTTTGTTATAGGTACAAATTTAGTTTACACTTTATTTTGGTTGAATTGTTTCGATGTGGAATATGAAATAATTTGTAATTTTCTATTTTGTAGAGTTGGATATATGAGCACTTCCCTACTTTGGGAAGAAGGCGTATGGTGCCTTCAAACATGGAAGACAGATCGCGTGCTGCAAAGTGAGAGTCACTAAGGGAGGGTTTCACCCTCTTAGAGGTCAAGGTACACTTGGATGCGCTGACATATGATTCAGTCATTTGGTACCCTTATGAGTTACATCGGGAGACTCATCCTTTTTATGACATTTGTATGTTCTCAGGATGGATCAGGATTGGTGACATGCTATGCCAACATTTTTCTGAGCGTATTTTGAGACAGTTTGAGTTTCAACAGTCCATCCCTCGAGACCCACCCATTTTTTCAAATGTAGACATACTTGCGACTAATGATGCTTGATTGCACTATCAACATAATGTTATTAGGTGTGTGTCCGCAGCCAGATTCCCATCTGATTGTGTTGATGGTTACCTTTCATGTTATAAGATGATATCACATCCTTACATTATTCTGATGACGAACTGTCGAATCTTACATTATTCATGTGTAAACTTGTTTTATTGTAGTTACATTAAGATCATTATTTTGCTTGAGAGTCAACAAAATATTTGCAGGTCTTACTTGAGTTTTAGTCTAATCAACAAGTACTGCTTGTTTAGTAGGATTTAACCTATCAGCATAAAAATGTCTACTAAAGTTTCTACTAAATCGTGGTTGTGGTATCTACATATCACTTGCAATACCCACCCATCACCTTAAATTATATGCAATCCCTCTTATTCATTCAATTAAGTTATCACGAGAGTAAAATATTTCATTTGTTGTGAAATAATTCGTTAGATCTTCCTCAGCAACCTCATTTTTAAACGACGAAAACTTTGATACGTCTATTTGGAATATAATCACCTATAACAAAATAAAACACTAATACAATAAATCCAAAATTTATAATTATATTACAAAATCATAAACTTATACAATAAACTATACATTTATAAATTTATTAACAATGTAATCAACTTTAGAAAAAATACACCAAAATAAAAAAAAACATAAAACTATATAAAAAATTATAACAAATTTTCATATTAAATTTTCTATTTACAAATTTATATAAAATAAATATTTAAAATACATTGTTTATATTAAGAAAAAAACAAAAGTTAATAATTATAAAAGTTAACATAAGTCGTTGTATTAAATTTTTGTATAAAACAAACTTAGTTAAATAATATTAATAAATCAACATGAAAAAATCATAAAAAATCATAAGAATTATTTTTTAACAATTACATATTATTTAATTAAATTATTAATGGCTGACTTTAATTTTATTCAAAAACAGTTTTCTTCTTATAGAAAAACTGTTTTATTCTTATGGAAACTGTTTTTGAGCAACATCGAATTCTATACTTTTTGTTGTAAACTTATAGAGAATATATTACTAGGTGAGATTTTTTTTTACAGTAAATATAATTCCATTACATATTGTAGATCGAAAAGAAAATGTATACGATATATATATATATATATATATATATATTATATATATATATATATATATATATATATATATATATATATATATAAGGATTTTCATATTAAATATAATTTTATTAATTTTAATAAATTTATAGAAATTGTTTATGTTTAAAGCGAGTCTGAGGTCTCTACTGCACGTGCTTTTTCTCTTCTTGTGTACAATTAATGATTCAAATCTCCTTCTTCTAGTTTCGCAGAGCGACCTGCAAGAAAACACTCTGACGCTCAAGTTAGTGGGGTGTCCTCCAAGGTCCTCAATCAAATCAGAAAAATCCAAATGTACCTGGTTATTAGTGTTGTATTTATAGGTGTTACTATCGGCTTATAACCAACCGAACGGTAAAGATGCAGAAGAGTCAGCCGACCGATGATGTCTCTCAGGTCAATGAACCGATCCGTAAAAAGAGCCGTTAAGGTAATCAATAGTAATAACTGTCAGGGTGTTAATGAAAATAAGTGTCATTTAATGACAATTAATATTGTCATTCGGTGGTTAATGAGTCAGACCTAACAGTAAGCTCATTATAATTTATAAATATATTTCTGGCAAATGAGACAGGTAACTTTTAACTTGAAGTGAACTTAGAGCTCTGATAACTAATCTTGATTACAAGATTATTACGCAAAGTCACTGACTTGAGCGTCGGAGTCTCTTTTGCAGGCACCCTCCTCCGCGACTTGGACAAGGAGAAGAGAGAAGATAACACAACTGGACATCGGAGTAGACAACTTTGATGTTTTGGATCAGGGTTCTAAATCCTGCTGAAACATTTTGGCGTCCACCGTGAGACCGAGCGGCATTCCCATGAAACCACGAGAAACCAGACATGCCCTCAATCTCGATATCGTTACTTCGAATCAACATTAGGAAATTTCGTTATACGATGAGCACTTGTCAAATTCCACCAACAAGACACGTGTCAGAGGTCCCCTCAGTTTTTGGAGGAAAGCCCTTGAAAAGATAAGCACTTTCTTCTCAAACTATGAATAAGATTTTCGTTATAAAAAATATATTATATTGAATTTATTCTCTTTAGATTAATGTATATCACTGTGAATGAAAAGAAAAAACTTTTCGTCGCATAACGTTGCTTATGTTTTGCCATAGAAGTTAAAACATCTCATCACGGATTTCCTTACGTGATTTGCCATAGAAGTTAAAACATCTCATCACGGGTTTCCTTACGTGAGTTAATGGTCATTTTCAGATTATCAAAAAATCCATAACTTCAATTCATTAACAAAATCACAGATTCATCGTATGCTTAAAACCATTCATCCGAGTCATACAAACTCTACACATCACATACATATTTTACTAACTCTCTATCGTTCAATATTAATTTGGACCGTTCGGCCTTTAATTACATCTATTGTTCCTTACATCTAATCATACCGTTCAGCCCTTAAGTGCGTCTCCTGTTCAGTATATCTATGTTATTCCTTCCATTTGGAGGAAACAACAATGTCATGCTCCAATTATTCAAGAACGTGTTAAAAACAGGGACCGTGACGATGCGGAACAATATCCAGTTTCACCGTCTCCTTTGTCGGTAGACACGGGAAATCCTCATCAGAGAGGGCTGCCGCCTTCATCGTCGCCGCTGCGGCCGAATTTTCTGACAGCGAAGAAACCACTCCCAACCCCGTCCGCCGCGATTCTTTCCTCTCCTCCTCATGGGGTGATACTGTCAAGCCTGGACTCTCGGCCGCCCCACCAGCGCCAGCACCTTCATTGGCGTCACTCCTCAGATCCCAAAACGCGCAATCAAAACCAACCCCAATTCGAAAACTTCACAATCTCTACTGGCAAAAACAAAACAAGATCAAAACCACGATTCCAATCAATGAAAATCCAATTACAACAGAAACCCCTAATTTCCCAATTTCCACAAACCCCAATCCCCAAAATCGATGTCGCTGCCACGTTTACCTACGGCGCATTATCGGCCTCGGAGTTCGGTGGAATCTCGGCGGTTCAGATCCTCCGGCGGATATGTTGCAGCTCTGCGTTGGTCGTCGCTCGCGCCGACTGGGTGCCTAGGAACCTCCGCATGTTCCTGAATCATAGGTCTCACACCTTCGTCAGAATCTGGAACCATTCGGACCGCCGGAAGCTGAAGCGTTCGGAGCAGTGTCTGGATATGTGTTGCGATCCTCTGGATTTGAGGTATTTTGCGGAAACTGAGAACGTTGAGAGTCTCGTTCAAGATTCGGTGGAGGAGATAGTAGAGAGATGCCTTGGTTACATAGTGGAGAAAAGGAATGATGGTTTGGCATACCAGTTTGCTTATTTGAATTGCATTGAAAAGAAATGATTTTTAGAAGGAATTTAGGCAGGTCGCAACAGACCCTACCTCTAATGTTAAGTCACAATGAAATCTCCATACTTTTCAAAGAGCAAGAAACAGTAGTCCCTGGTGGTTTGGCTGTCGGCGAGAATCCATTTGGTGTTGTTCTCGGGACAAGCGTTGTGCATCTCTGCTGATTAAAGAGTTTAGCTTCTCAGACAATTGAAAAATTATTTGCGCCCGACAAGTGTGCTTGCCACTTCCACCAAAATATATAATACTTTTAGTACAAAAGCAAGAAAGCTGCAGCACTTTGGATGGCCATATACTATATATACACATTCGGATGCATTTCAGAATCACCAAATATTATATTATTATATAATATACACATTCGGGTGCATTTAAGAATCACCAAATATTATATTATTATATATGCTCAAATGCAGGTTTGAATTCAAAAGTAGGTTTGAAGATACAATTTCTTTCCGCTTAAGGTCGTCAATTAAGTTTATGACGTGGATATCTGCCTTATCACGTCAAACAGCCTTATCACGTCAAACAGTGAGAATGGTGGAAAGACCCTATTATGGGCTCAACGTTGGGCTCCGACAACTTGGCTCTTGTTCAAACCTTAACCAGGCACCTCAGCTCTTAGTTAACATTATTCGAGCGGTGATAATTTATATATTCATTATCAGTATTTTTGCAGTTTATTTTCTTTTATGCAGGTCACATGACTCGTTATTGAGAAACACGCGAGATACAATTGTAAAAGTTCTTCTGTTATATTCCGTAAATTCAAATTTAAGTTCTGACTCACTATAGCGGCGAGAAATGGACATTAAAGTCAATCACTACTTAACGGCGATGATCAAATGGATATTTTTTAAATATAAATTATATTTGTATTATATAATATAGGTCACGAGACTCTAAAGCAACTATATCATGACCGAACCGTCTCACTCGTTCGGTCGCCTAGCCTCAACTCAAAATAACCTAATTTTATTAGCTATATTTCTCTCACTGTTCAAAATTCGAGTGTTATTTTTCTTCGGTGTAGATAACACGACTCTATATACAAACTACTTGGCCAACTTTGACCAACCGATCGGCAGCGAACATTTTTCAACTCGGTGAGGCAGTCTCTTCGTGAGCTCTCACCTTGGTCTTAGGGCACGCTTCTAGAGAGCTCCTAAGACCTAAACCGAGCGGGTGAGGCAGATTTTTTTCGTAAACTCTCACCTTGGTCTTAGGGCATGCTTCTAGAGAGATCCTAAGGCCTAAATCAAGCGGCAAAGCAAGCTCTTTCGTGAACTCCCGCCTTGGTCTGGAACATTTCAAAGGAACTCTTAGCGCAAAACCCGCTCGGACGATAAAGAACACATGATAGTATGAATTGAAACTCAGGTATAATCCTCTACCGATCGATATAACTTTATAAACCCAACGCAACATCAAAATTTTTGCTAGGGCTTGGGGGGCTTATGTTACTATCGGCTTATAACCAACCGAACGGTAAAGGTGCAGAAGAGTCGGCCGACCGATGATGTCTCTCAGGTCAATGAACCGATCGGTAAAAAGAGCCGTTAAGGTAATCAATAGTAATAACTGTCGGGGTGTTAATGAAAATAAGTGTCATTTATTGACAATTAATATTGTCATTCATTGGTGGTTAATGAGTCAGACCTAATGGTAAGCTCATTATAATTTATAAATATATTTCTGGCATAGGAGACAGGTAACTTTTAACTTGAAGTGAACTTAGAGCTAATCTTGATTACAAGATTATTACGCAAAGTGACTGACTTGAGCGTCGGAGTCTCTTTTGCAGGCACCCTCCCCCGCGACTTGGACAAGGAGAAGAGAGAAGATAACACAACTGGACATCGGAGTAGACAACTTTGAATGTTTTGGATCAGGGTTCTAAATCCTGCTAAAACAATAGGTTTTGTAATTATCCGACCCATTGGGCATCATTAAATGCCCTTTAGTGCAATACATCTTGTGCCTAATCTTTCGCTAACGTCCTTATATCTGGCATAATATGCCTGATATTACCCATTAATTAGCTATAAAATGCCTTTCGCGCGATAGCCTACCGATCTGTTATTCCCTGTTGCGTTGGTCACCTCCGGTGGATCGTCCTCAACGTCCAGTACTGATCGTCCACCTCATATAGTACAAAAATTAATTTATATTAATTAAAAATTATATAATTACATTATGTACTTATAGAAAATCATACATAATTTTAAAAATAATTATAAACTAATAAAATAATTAAATAAGTAATATAATAAAATTTTATATAACATTTTAAACTTTAATCAAATTTTTACATCCGAAATAGTGGAAATTGGATATCTAGATTCGATTTTTTAGATTTGGATTTACATATAGGCTCATCTTAACTTTAATTTCATCAAAAACAGTTTTATTAATTTTAATAAATTCATAAAAATTATATAATTACATTATATACTTATACAAAATCATACATAATTCTATAAATAATTATAAACTAAACTAATAAAATAATTAAATAAGTAATATAATAAAATTTTATATAACATATTAAATTGCAGATTCAGATTTTCATATCCGATAGTCTCATCTTTTATTTTTATTTCAATAGTCGATGTGTGCATTTTTGGAATCATATGTGATTCATGTTTGTTGTCTTTTGTAATCATGCAATTGATTAACCAAAAATAAAATACTAACCTCCTTCCAACAATATCAATACAACCAACAACAACCAGCAGCAACCAGCAAGAACACCAAGAAGAGCACTCCAAGAGCACCACCACAAAGCACCCCAAGTGCACCACCACAAAGCAAGTCAAGCTTCCTGGATGCACCACTCCAAACTGCACTCGAACACTACCAACCCCTCTCAAATATCTTTAATTCTCAATATCACACTCACTCACGAATATAACTATTGATATGAGCTGCAAAGAAAAATACTCAAGAAAAAAAAAATTATCAGAGAGCTCCAACTTAAATGGGGTGTTGCGTCTCTTAATAAAAAAGAAATGGGGTGTAGGGATGCGAGGCGCAAGGGTGTAGTCAATGCACGGGTGCAAGGGTGCATGTTTGGTGATAGGAGGAAAATGGAGGTGCGGTCAACTAAGCACAAAAAATTTCAATAAACAAAATATTATTAAATAACCACCTAACTTAATTAAGGGTATATTAGGAAATTAGAGGTGTAGAGTGAAATGCTTGAAGGTGCCGGATGAAACACCCATATAGAAAAAGTCCACAAGACCAAGAGGGTTACTCCCTCCACCACCACATGTTGCTCTTTGCACCTCTTCATTCCCATTTTGCCCTGTAGATCAACGGATACGAGAGATCTGTTTGGCCTTCAACGAATCTTGACATCCGTCAACAGAAATCAAGATTTGTTTGGCCTTTGAATGATTTTCTTTTATACAGAACAAATTTTAAACAAATTAAATAATTATAATTAAATTAATAAATAACTCAAAATCTAAAATTATATACTACACTTAAAAATTTATACGAAAAATAAAATTAATAAACTAAAAAAAAAAATAAATAAAAGAAGCCAAACACGAAGACCTGAACGGATATGCGAGATCCGTTCGGCCTTCAACGGATCTTAAATCAAGATTCGTTCAAGGCCGAACGGATCTCCCATATCTATTCAAGCCTTTGTGTTTGACTTCTTCTACGTTTTTCAAACGACAGCACACAAATACCAGCATTTTTGGGGCGAAATAAACCACGAATCACACTCTTCTTCACGAACCAACCATCTCTAGAGCCAACTCAGTGACAATGGAATCGTCGAAAATGGAGGAGGAAACGGAAATCACAAATAAAAGAAGTATTGGGAGGAGAGGAAGAAGAGAATGAAAGGTACAAATAAAGTTTTTGTGAGGGTATGGGGTGTGGGGTTGCGATAGTGAAAAAGGAAAATAGGAAGAGAGGAAGAAGAGAAGTTTTTGTGGTGTGAGGCTGCGGTAAAGAGTGAAAGGGAGTGAGATTAGACTAAGGGTTTAGATTAAAATAAGTAAAAATAAAAAATAAATATTTAAATAAGGTCAATTTTAGAAATAAAAAAGTTGGGAAGACGTAAGGAGCAACATGTGATGGTGAAAGATGTAACCTTCCAAAACCAAAATATCTACAAAAATCCTATGGGTTAGGACCAACCTATAGGCTTTTTTTTAAGAAAAATAAATATTTTGATAAAAAGAAATATAATTAACTCGTAGTTTATTTTAATTTTTATATAAAATATTTCTCATATAATATATATATATATATATATATATATATAATATTATATATATATATATATATATATATATATATTATATTTCTCATATAAACATATTTAAGTAATTTATTATTATTAGAATGAATACTCAAAAATTATACACATTTTATATATTTGTTGTTATTAATTCAATTGTTCAACATATGTTTATTAGTTTCTTAATTTTCTATTCTTGTAATTTTTTTAATTGTACATATATATTTTAATTATTATTCACTTTCAAAGTAGAAAAAAGTAAATAAAAAATAATATGAAATATTTACTCTCTCCCGCTGTATTATTGTTCATTTTATTATTATTCATTCTTTTTAAGTATCCAATCATGTAAGTTCTTCGTTTAATAGTCAATATAAAAACTTATTTTTTTTATTTTTGTTCATCTTTCATTTTTGTTTTATATAAAAAACTTTTGTTTTTAAAAATTTATTAAAATTTTGTAATGGAACTAAACTCAACTTACTCTTCATCCTAACTTATTATAGAGAAGACTCTTGAGTTGAGGTTTTTTTTTTTCCACGTAAAAAGCTTCCTGGCTTTTTTAAGAATATAGGTTAGGATTGGTTGAATTAAATTGATAATTCTATATATCCATCAAAATTGCAAACTCCTTCTTAATATGACCAAAAACAGTGTTCTAAAAGAAAAAACATTGTTTACGTCATTCAATATTAAATATGTATAGAAGTAAAGAAATAGTAAATGAATAGTTTGGCACTTAACCTTGTCATGAGAATCAAAGATCTTTGCCCACAATTTCTTGAGGATGTGGTGGCATCGTAGTCAAAAACCACGAAATTGGTTAAATCTATTTGATTAATTATACAAAACCTTGATCTTACACCCTACATAGACATGTACAAATATACACATATATCCATTATATAATAATAGAATGTTAAGCAAAAAATTTGAAACTAACTTTCATGACACTCTTGTTGCATTTTTCACAAAAAAAAATAATATTTTGGAGTTTAGTTATACCACTCTATTATAAATGCAATTTAATTAAATTACTATCAATTAAAGCTGCCTCTGTTCCAAATTGCAATTTAATTTTATTAGGGTGGCGGTTTGTTTTGTAACACTGACCATTTGAGACAACATGGAAAGGTTGGATAAAATGCACACAACCCTTAGCAATTTCATTTTAGAATTAGTGAATTGAAGTCCTTCGCATGAATTCTAACTTCCTACATGAAGATTTTGAGTAAAGAACTTACAAATTAGAACACCCTTAAATTGTACAAAGAAGTATAAAAGTCACTATACAAGCTAAACAAATTGTGAGATATTATCTCTGTCTTCTAAGACTAATTTCCATTGAAAATGAGAACTTCTATTTAGTGAAATTTGCCATGAACCATAATCATATAACTTTGGCTATTAAATTTTAGTTTTCTTTTTTCAGGAGTGACTCGTACATAAAGTGAATTTGCTTTCTAATAGCAACATATTGAAATCACATCAATGTAATAGTAAAATTTTAAGCCGAAGAATGAAGTGAGTGAAAAGATAATAATAAAGAAATAAAGTTCATTAGTTTCAAAATGGATGTTTTGAAATCCTAATTCCTTCAGAATTGACTCTTTTGCAATTGACTCTTGTACCTAAAACAGAGAAATTTTAAGCCATAATATGAAAACAATGCTATAATCTGTATAAGAAAAGAAGATTCTAAATCCTAGTATGTTTAATGGCAAGTTTATTGAAAAAAAAAGAAAACTTTAAGACATGAGAAAAGAAAATTAGCGTACTGCTTTAGAAAGTTAGTTTGTTGGTAGCATATATACTTACAGAAAAATCATGACAATGACAGAAGGGTACTGTACATCAGAACATGCTTCCGCCCCAATAGATGCTGGAAAAATCTTAATAAGCCTTCTTCTGCTTGTACCTTTTGGCAACAACAATGTACGCCAATACATTTAAGAAGCTAAGTCCAGCTAAAAGAAAGAAAAAGTAATCAAGATGACCTTTGTTCAAGTTATCAGGAATCCAACCAAGATTTCCACCTTGTGTCGTAAAGTAAGTTACGGAAGTAAGAATGAAAGAGCTCAAGTAATTTCCCAATGAAAAACTCAGAAGTGGCAGTGCAGTACCAAGAGTCTTCATAGAACTTGGAGATTGGTCATACAAGAACTCAAGCTGCCCCACAAATGTTAATACTTCAGCTGCCCCTAAGAAGAAGTTCTGAGGGATTTGCCAAAATACACTAAGGGGCACTACAACAGGTTCATCAACCAGGTCAAACTCTCTTGCAAGGTCCAGACGCCTAATCTCCACAACAGCAGCTGATAACATGCACAGGACTGAAAAGCAAAGGCCAATGCCTATTCTTTGCAACTCTGAGAACCCCCTTTCTTTGCCTGTGAACTTCCTTGTGATTGGAACAATTACCTTGTCATAGAGAGGGACCCAAAAAATAACACTAATCACATCAAAAGTTGACAGAGAAGCTGGGGGTAATTTGAAGTTACCAATATATGTATCCATCATTATTGCTTGCTCCACAAACAATGTTGACATCTGAGCATAAACAGCAGAAAAAACTATCCCAGTAGCCCATATTGGAAGCAATTGAATCAAGGTTTTCAATTCTTCCACCTGTGTTACTGTACAAAGTCTCCATTGATTAGAGTAGTCACCACTTTTTCTCTCATAATCGGATACTATAGCTGCTCTGTCAAGACACCTTCATGAAAGAGAAAAAAAGAAAAGAAACCATTAGGATTGTAAGAAATGAAAAGACAAGAGCGGTAAAGAGAAATAGAACAATTGCTCTATTTGTTGCTGAACCATATTGTATTTTATATTCTGAATCTTATTTAAGAGTAATTACATGAGAAATGACAATCCATCATCATACTCATACATGTTCAGTAAAAGAGCATGTATGAGTATATCTTTTAGAATTCAAATCAATGGAGAAAACTAACACAAGAAATTCATGCTCTCATCATACTCATACATTACCCGCTACTTTTAGAGTTCAAATCTTCCCAAAATCAGAACATATATCAATGACTGAGCATTACCACTACTGACACAAGAAAACTAACTGAAATAAGTAAACATAATTACAGTAGTGAAAAAAAAGAGTCTAACAGCCCATCAATTTAACACTCCTCCTTATAACTTTTCCTGAAGATTCTCATCTAGCTTCTTAGCTCATTAAACTTCGCACTTGTAAGTGCCTGATTTGGTTAAAATGTGAGCAATTTGATCTTCATACCTGCAATGTAGCAATTGAACATTTTCATTCTGCTCAGATTCTCTTATAGTAGGAAATTTAACATTGATATGCATGGTTCTCCCATGTTGAATTGGATTTTCAGCTGCAATATATTTTGCTTCAGCTGAGGATTACATTTTGCCTCTTAGAATTCCATGAGAACACTTAACTGCCAAGTGAAAAAACATATCCCATTGTACCCTTTGAATCATCAATAGAATCAGCCTAATCACTATCAACATAACCTTCAAGCCTTCCATACCAAATACCAAAATCAACATTACCTTTCAAATATCTCAACACTCTTTTGCCTACACCAAAGTTTGTAAAACCTGGTGAGTACACGAACATTGAAAGCAAAATAACAAAGAATATCAAATTTGGTCTAGTACACAAGGCATACGACCAAGCTTCTATACTGAGTTACATTAGCGTTTTCATCACCATCATTGACAACTTTTCATTTACAATCAGAGTTGAAATAGGATTACAACTTTCCAATTTAAATTTTTTTTGGCAAATCATTTGTGTACTTCTCTGTGAGAGAATGACTTCATCTTACCTCAACACTCCAAAACCATTCATTTCAAAAACCTGCAACATGCTACTTTTAAATGTCATTTTATCAATATCATCACTTGTAACTAACAAATAATCGACATAAAGTGACAATAGTTTTCTTCCCATTGTCACAAACTTTCACATACAGAGTGGACTCATTTTGACTCTTCCTGAAATCAATTTCCAAAAAATGTGTCAGTTATGCAATTTTCATAAATTTTTGCCAAAAACTTGGTTTTGAGCACCGGAGAATCATATTTACCAATCTAGCATTCATCTTCCTTTGTAGCTTTCTATTGTTCTGTTTTCATGCTTCTTTAAACTCAATTATTTTCCATTCTCAATAAGCATTCTTGAATATCCCATCACACTTGATTTTAACTAGAGATTGTTCATCTATAACCTCTGGAGCTTGTAGCATTGCTTAGGAAACTTCCCATTTTAACTTTGTCATCCAATTTAAATCTTTTAGCTATTGCAACATGAACATAGCAGATTGATCCAAAAATCTTTGAGTGTTTTGTAGCGGGGGTTTCATTCCCATCCAAGCTTCATTCGCAACTCTTGTGGATAGCCTATTTAAGAGATTCACTGTTGTAATATCAGCCTCAACTCAGAAGTTTTGGTAGTTTTTTATGCAGTTAAACATCTTGCCATCTCTATAATTGTTCTGTTTTTTCTCTCAAAAACTTGATTGCGAACAGGAGTATAATTGACTATCAATTGATGAATAATACCCATATATATCTTCACAGAACATGTTGAATTCATTGGAAGTATACTCCATCCTATTATCCAAATCTCAACATGTTAATTTTGCCGCCACTTCGAAACTCCACCATATAGCTCTAAACTTTTTGAAGACATTAATTGTTTCAGTTTTGCTTTCCAAAAGACCCATTCATGTCATTTTGGTAATCATTAATAGTAAACAAAATGAAATATTTGCTATGGCTTAAAGAAGGTATACGCATAGGACCACACAAATCAGTGTGAACAAGCTCAATTTGTTCTTTTCCCATGTGACTTTTATTGAAGAATAATACTCCCTATGCATCATCCCAAATTGACAACCATCACATAAATCATTGATATTGCCTACCACAGGCATGTCTCTCACCATATCATGGGTTTGCAAAAATTTAAATGCATCCATATTAAAATGACCATATATATTATGTCAAGATGAATAATAATCATGTTCGGAAACAAGTGTTGATTGGTTCACGTGATTCACATTATTTGGAAAGCTATTATCACACATTTTAACCTAATAAACTCAGAATCATTAGCATCCAAAATGGCGCTGCCCTTGTTTTTAAAAGAGAGTGAGTATTTTTTCTTCATTAGCTGAGCAGTGCTAACAAATTCTTATCCAAGTCTAGAATCAACAAAACATCATGAATAAATTTAGTACCTTTGCGAGTGTGAAAAAAAATTGTACCTTCCCTTCAACTTAAACAATGTCTCCATTTCCAAGCTTAACTTTGGTTTGGACAGTGCTATCCAAAGAGGTGAAGATACTTGAATCCTGTGCCATGTGGTTTGTGCAATCACTATCAACATACCAAACATCCTTTGAACTTGAACCGCATGCTTGAGTAGCCATAAACAAGTGATCTTCAATTCAGGTTGGTTCTGCTTAAATCTCTCTAATACCTCCCCCTATGTCTCTACCATTTGCAGTTGTTACATGGAATGTGAGGCTTCCCCTTGAAACAACAATTTTATTGCAAGTGATTTGTTCTTTTACATGTAGTACAAGAAGGAAAACCTTCAGTTACATCATTCATCCTCATTGAGAACCTTTTCTCTTAAGCTTGCAATTTTCTAACCATCTCTTAAATAGTTAATTTCTTAAGATTACATGACTCTTTAATAGCAGCAAGTTTGGCTTCAAACTTTTTGGGTAGGCTAATCAACATTTTTTCTATAACCTTGTTGTCTTCTACAACCTCACCATATAGCCTCATTTGATTCACCAAATGGGACCGCTTTGAAGTGTACTCCTTTATAGACTCATTTTCCTTCATTCTTAGTATTTCAACTCTCTTTTAAGAGTCAAAAGCTTAGTGGACCTTATCCTTTCATCACCTACATATCTTTCTTTCAATTCATCCCATATTTGCTTGGCTTTTTTTAGATGCATGTAGACACCTCGTCTGTCAACAATGAATGTAGACATGAGACAACTTTCTCCTTCTTCGTAATCTCCTCATGTTGGTCGATTTGTTTATCTCTTAATGGTGATACTTGCTTATCATCTGCATAATCTCATAAGCCAAAGGACTTTAAACATTTTCTCATTTGGCTACCCCTATATGATAATATTCCCCAAAAAATTGAGAAACAGCCAAAACAACATTGCTCCCTGAAACCACTTGATCTTTCAATAGTGTTTTAAACCCAAAACCAACAAGAACACTACTCTAGATACCACTGCTAAACAAAGATAACTTGAACATTATAAACATAAAGTAGAACCACATCATGAAAAGAAAAGACTGTCAAGAGAAACAGAGCAATTTTCGTATTTGCTACTGAACCATATTTAAGCGTAACTAAATGACAATCCATCATCATAATCATACATGTTGTTAGCAAAAGATCATTACCCACTACATTCGGAATACAAATCTGTCCAAAATCAGAGTAAATCAATATCTGAACATTACCACCGACATTAGCAAACTAAAATAAGTAAACATAATTACAACAATAAAAAATAAGAGTTTACAGCCCATTAATTTAACAGTAGTTGACATTATGGGCGAAGCATTTTTAAGCAAGTGAGGATCCTACAAATTATTATTTGGAAGAAGAAAAAAATGTTAAAACAGCTCAAAACTTTAGCACAAGATTTCTCTACCCAACCAAGACAGGATAAAAGAAAAATGTTTAAACGCAATCTATCCTAGAAGTTTTGAAGACCACAACATGCTTACAATTGGGGAAAGGAGAAAAGATAACAATGAATTTGGCATAATGCTTACAAAATAACATAAAGCAAAGTGAAGTGAAAAGCATAAAAAGGTTTTCCCTATGCAAATAGATCTAATCGTACTATAATTCCATATAAAAAAATGAACAGAAGATTTTTGAGAAAACTCTCAATTTGGTCCTGAAATCTATATCCATTACAGCATTAATCCTTCAAGAAAAAAATACTTACTTAGACCTGCACAGATTTAAATTATCACCATATTTGTTCTTCCAAGATTTTGTCACAAAATTAGTCCCTCAAAGATTTAATCTGTCATCACTCAAGGTCTAAAGTGTCACCATATTTGTCTTTTTGGAGGACTGGTGACTAGCATTTTTGATAGGCTAATTTGGTGACACATGTAACTTTAGGAAGACCAAATTGAATGTTTTCCTTTTAGTTTTATGGTATACTAAACCATTTTCCTTTCTTGAGCTTGGCGTTGTTGAGCTCCCAGTTATGATAAAATCGCAGAATCACATGTGTTCATTGATGGTTAAATGAACTTGAGTGCACATACATTCTGTTACGTACCTGAGTACGTAGACTAGCCAAATACAACCTTTCACACTCTCACACACGTAATAGAACAATAAGCGAATGATGGTTGAATGAATCTCTTTTATTGATGGTAATATCTGAATAAACAAGGGTAAACAATAATTAGGAGCATAACCTCCGTCAATTATTTCTAATAACTGGGAGCAGGATCTCCCTCAGTTACCTAAGAGCATAACCTCTCTTACAAAACTCACAAATCAAAAGCATCCCTTTAACCCTAGACTCTAACTTTATTTATACTAATTATTTCCCTAGAATATATCTGCATTTAATATAAATATCTCTATGTTTAATATAAATATCTCCCCATATATTATCCTAGCATATATTCTTAATTATAAATATCTTATATTGAATATTTTCCTGAATATATATTTATTTACTCTAATTAACTTATACTATATTTATTTACTCTAATTAACTTATACTGAATATTCTCTCTACTTCCCACTGTTCAGCCTGGTTGCTCCCCGCCTCCCACTGTTCGGCCTAGTCGCTCCCTGTTGTCTACCGTTCGGCCTAACCTCTCCATGCCCTCAATCGTTCGGCCTTCACGGTCAATACCGTTCGACCTCACTTCCCCCTTTGTCCACTGTTCGGCCTAACCTCTCCATGCCTTCCACCGTTAGGCCTTTACGGTCAATGCCGTTCGGCCTCACTTCCCTCGTACCTTTCTTCTCCTTCTCATTACCTCCCACCTTATACCCTAACATTCCACCTTATACCCTAACACATTCATACTAACAAAATAAGCCCCAACAATATGATTGACCTTCACTATATAACTTCAAATAAACCTTAATTCACCTAAATAAGTGAACAACACTCCTATGCAAATTTTAAAAACCAGATAGTGAAATCATCTCAACCAAAAAAAATGTTCTAAATTTATAATTGCCTCAATGCTCTTTAGTGCTGCATCAGTAGTATCATACAATAACTAACTGATGGAAGGAAGGGATTCGATAGTGTTATGCAATTCAATGTGTTCCAAACATCAGATAAATGAGAATGATATTAGTTATTCCATCCTGTCAGACCTTACCACTAGGTGTGCCAGGCAACGCCCACACGTATAGCTAATTTGAATTTTGTAAGTGACCAATTAGACACTATAATTTACAACTGCATAACAATGTAGCAGGGCTCAGCTAATGAACATTTTCCCCATAAACACCTAATTCCAAATTTCATATCAGACTAGTCACACTTCAAAGAACATTTGAAAATCAACATGTATAACAAAGATAATCCTACGCCTACGTTATGGTAATGAAAGAAGGTCGTAATAATATGTCAGACAGTTTAATTACCTTAGATCTTCACTATGCTCCAGTTTGCGACTCCCTCTAATCGCATATCTCTCTTCTGGTAACTCATAAAGGAGATTACTGTCCCAAGGGACAACCAGATTACACTTCCAGATAGACGCATACAAAACCTGGGAAATTCTTGTAACAGGACTTCCCCTAGGTTTCTGAAACCTATAAAGACGTGTGCCCATGAAGAAGCTTACAATAGATAATCCCATAAACAAAGCAGGGATGCCAAATCCAAGACCCCATCCTGCGTTGTCTTGAATCCAAACGATTAAGCTGCATGACAATATGGCACCTAGATAGATAGAAAAATAATACCAATTGAAAAACGACCCCTTCTTAATTCTTTCCTCGGGATCAGTATCATCAAATTGATCTGCCCCAAAAGATGGCACACATGTTTTAACACCACCAGCCCCAAGCGCTATCACGTACAGACCAAAGTAGAACACAGCATATTGTGCAGGAGTAGCTGAAGGGCATGCAGAACCCAAACATTCAGCAGGCTTCAATGCTGGTAAAGATGCAGAAAGTGTCAAGGTACACAACCCCTGCACACAGTAGCCATGTCACAATTACAGCTTGAAAAGGCAACTAAACAACAAAGCATATATGCAATTAAGAGCTTAAAATAATAATTATAAAAGTCAAGAAATTTATCAAGTATACTATAGAGTTGATTAAAAACAGAATCAGGGGCTCTCATGTTGTTTATCTTTCATGATTTCCATATTACTGGAATATTAAGAGAAACATTTGACTAGGAAAAGAGGACTATCTGATCTTAGCTTATTACAATGAGATAAATGAAAGAGAAAACAGCAATTGTGCAGTATCGACCCCAGTAACCATCTCCCAGAACGGCTCCAATGAGAGGTGTGAGATAAGAAGTGCCTTGCCAGATGCTGACGTTTCTCGCAGCAGAAACGTTTCCTTGATGCAGTTTGGTAGTGAGATAGGTAACAAGATTTGAGGAAATTCCGAAGAAGGCCAAACGTTCACAACACTCGTTACCTGAGATTCACGTACAGATGAAGGATATAAACAAAAAATTTACTGTATAATAACGTGAGAGAAATGTAGAAGCATACCTACCTAGGATAAAAGGACAAGCCCTCCAATTGCCAGTATTCTTCTTAAGAACAGGCCTGCCTCTAAAGTCCTCTGTTCCATCTCCTGTGTACTCTTCACTCCTTCCATCCTTCACAGTTAAATAAACAAGAAAATCATATATCATAGAAAGATACCATTTTCTTGTTTCTTTAATTGGAATACTTGGACCAAACTATGCTATGAGTATGTGCTGTGTCGTGGAAAGGCTTGTACAGTTGTATTGTACACAAGTAATTAGCTTGACAAGAAGATAAAACATTTGAGGTGGTATGTATGGAGAAAGAAAGATGGAGTGAAGGAGAACCTCAAGAAGACCCTCTTCCAGAAGTGGTGCACCGTCAACAGTTGAACCCATGTCTTTGTCTTTGGTGGGAACTCTCTCTCTCTCTCTCTCACACACACACACACACACACTCTTCTTCTGAACGCAGCTAGACTCAGAAAATTTAGCTAAGAGTACGTTATTGAAAGGAAGTCAGTTCTTATCGTAATTCCAACATGCATAAAATATTCTAATTAAAATATACTAATAATATATAGATTTTTAATTTGATTTTGACAAGGCAAATATATTTTTGTCAGTAGTTAGTTAAAAATATCTTCTATAATTTTCAAAATTATTGTAAAACTCAACAATTTCAAAATACATGATGTTAAAAATTTACATTATTAATATAGTCTAAAAATTTTAGATTGTTTACATTATGGTTTACTTATAAATTGTTCTATATTATTTGTTTATTTATATAGTAATCATTTAAAAATCGTATTTAGGGCAGTCACTATCAGTACCAGAAAAAGATATCTTATACGTATCATTGAAGAAACAATAATGATAGAATATACAATGATTTCCTCATTTTCATTGTCCACTGGATGTAGTCATTTGCCAATTACTATATTAGCATTTTCGTATGCCTAGACTTAAAATATGCAATGAACTCAATCCAAAAACTGTGAAGAATATACAGTGATGAGATTCTGCATCTTCTGCAGTTCGATCTGGATGAATGAGAATTCAGAATGAGGTCACATTTCGTTATGCCATTTTTTTGTTTTTCTTTTGTTTCTTATGGAAAGTCTTACACGTGTGTGGCCCCAGTCTCGGGCATCCATTTATCATTAGCTAATAGCTATCTTCTGTGGTATCCGCTACTTTAAAATGCTGCCCAATTGTGTGGACAGAAACAAAAAACACTAATGCTATAATTCCAAAAAACACTCATTAGTTTTCTTTCATTTTGATTGTAATTTCTTCCTTTTATTATTTTATTCTGGAACTCGACCTAAATTAATTCAAATGAAATCGAGAAGTTCACTTCAAGTATTATTTCTAAAAGTTTGTCTGACACAAATTAACACTAATCAGTTTAGATTTAAATCTCTCCTAAACTCACTAAAAGTCAGAAAACTTATATGTAGTAATTTAAAATTAAATAACAGTGTAAAATGTTGTGATATCGGTGCACAGACTAGCTTCTCTAGTTAAAATCTCCTAAACAAAATGCTCTCAATCAGTCATTAGTTAAATTGTGACACAATTATTCCAGTCTAACAAATGTAGTTAGAGAAAAAGTATGAATTGTGAGAGGGAATTGGATTCTAAGTGTATGGAAGGATTTTAAGATAACTAATTGCACGCAACTCAAATGACAATCAATCCTTGTTGGAATTATGAAACGATGGAGCGCATAAAAGGAGTGTCAACCTTTTGTACATTAATAATTACAAGTGTGAATGTTGCAATGTAGATAAATTGAACATTAACTTCCCATAATAAGCTTACAAGGTTATCACGTAATCTCATCACTTCCAGGCTTCATGAGAGTGCAGAGAGCAGGCTGTTTTGAAGCGGGCATGACACAGATTTTCCTTTTAAAGTGAAAGAAACGTACATAATTGCAGAACATCATTATTCCACATACAGAACAATCACGACATTGACATTGGGAAATAGCAGAACGTCCTTCCAGTTCAAATAAATGTTTGAAAACTCTTAAGCAGACCTCTTTTGCTTGTACCTTTTGGCAGCAACAACGTACACTAACATATTTAAGAAGCTAAGTCCAGCTAAAAGCCAGAAAAAGTAATCGAGATGACCTTTGTTCAAGTTATCTGGAATCCATCCAGGATTTGCACCTCGTGTGGTTAAGTAAGTCACTACGGTAAGAATAAATGAGCTCAAGTAATTCCCCAGAGAAGTAGTCAGCAGAGACAAGGCACTGCACAAACTCCGCATGGCATCTGGGGATTGGTCATAGAAAAACTCAAGCTGTCCCACGAATGTGAATACTTCTGCTGCCCCCAATAAGAAATATTGAGGGACTTGCCAAAATATATTAAGGGGTACAGCAGCAGGTTCATCAACAAGATCAAGCTCTTGTGCAAGCTGCAGACGTACAATCTCCACTATAGCAGCTGCTGACATGCACAGGACTGAAACAAAAAGGCCAATTCCCATTCTTTGCAACTCTGAAAAACCCCTCTCTTTGCCTGTAAATTTCCTTGCAATGGGAACAATAACCCTGTCGTAGACGGGGACCCAGAAAATAACACTTATCACATCAAAACTTGAGAGGGAAGCGGGAGGAATCCTGAAGGAACCAATATTTGTTTTCATCATCGTCCCTTGTTCCACAAACAATGTTGACATCTGGGCATAAACAGCAGCAAAAACAATCCCAGTAGCCCAAATTGGAAACATGCGAATCAAGATTTTCAATTCCTCCACTTGTGTAACAGTGCAAATTCTCCACTTGTTAGAATAGTCACCAGTTTTGCCCTCAGCATCAGACACTATAGCCGCCCTATCAAGACACCTTCAATGAAATACAAGAAATGGGGTTTTAGATAATAGGAAGCCAACATTGAGTGTAAAATCTTCTGAAGAAGATAAGGCTATTTTAACTATTATCGATAGTAGAATAGAAAAACATTATTAGGACAATAGCTAAAAATTTAAAATTTTAGTAGAGGACCTCTCAACATAATATAAATTTTCTAAAAGAAAATTGGTTACAACTTACAGGAAATCCATCCAACACCATAATATTCTTAGGGAAAAGAAAAGCAAAACAACAACAAATCTGCCAGTATCCTTCTCAGAAGAGTAGAAACAGTCTGATGTATTTTTTATCCCTCTTGAATAAACAAATGCTTAAACATAGCAAGCTCATTCTTTGATAACATCAAAATAACACAAGCAAATAAACTTGTATAGTCATTTCTCACAATTCAGAATAGGAGAATATTATATGCAATGTTGAGCCATGAAGGAAAAATTTAATCACGAATAAGAAGGCAACAAAATGAGGACATCAGATGCGCACCCAATGATTATTTTTTTAAAATATACGCTTCCATGAGTTCCATATCAAATACACACCGCAATACAAACTTACGGGCAAAGAGAAATAAAAAGAAAACTTGTTACTTATATTCCTAGATATCAAAATGACAGCAATAATATATACCACTACATTTAATCAGCATTAATAAAAATTTTGTATACCTGGCGTTTGTTTACTCTCTTACGTTTAAGGACTTATTTTTCACACTGGAAAGGATAAGATTCACTGGATAAAGAAGTGGTAGGATAAAAACTATTCACCAAATAAGGATTTAAAACTATCATGTTTTGTCGAATGCTAACTAAGATTCAATGGGAAAAAATTTCACTAAAAACCTCAAGGTATCAAGACGCTACCAAATTTAATGCAAACTGTTTTCTTTTCTGTTGTAACTCGACAAAATTTCACAGACATGGGGAAACACACCTGACAATAAACTTCAACCATAGAACCAGAGAGATGTGAGAAATGGAATTTGAGATACGAAAAAGATATCAGAAAAAATAAAGGAAAAGAATAATAATTTTCTGTTGGGAACAAAAGAAATCCCCATTATGTAGTGACATTCTCAAACATCATTGTGTCTTTCTGGTACTCAATACATATTTAAAGATGATGATTTTAGTTAGTCAAAAACTTGCACCTAAAAGATTTGGCAAATGTGCAGATCCATTGATATTTGGATGAGATTATGAATGAACCCATTAGAAGGACAAAAGGTGTTACAGAAGTTGGAAATTGTTTGTACCCACCACAAAGTATTTCCAACTTAGATGATTGTGACAACTATGGCATTTAATGAGGGGATGTCAGCATATGGGTAACAATATATGGCAACAGTCTAGGGTAGAAAAAGAGGTTAACAAAGGTTACAGTGGGGTGTCACAAGAAATTATCTCACGAGTGTAAAAGAACAGATCGTGTTGTGCTCTCTGCATGCACTCCAAACACCCAATATTTGTTATCCTATTCCTATCTCCTCAGGCCTTATCTTGTGTGATAAGGCCTAAGCACTAAAGGTCTAGCTAACTGTAACTGGTTGGTCAGAGCCTAACATGAACAGTCTCTATTTACTAATCGGTAGTATCCTTAAACAATCAAGTTTGAATTTGGTTGGAAGACAAAGTGCACTTTAAATAGAATATCAGGAATAAGTTAACATGCATAATAAGACACTCCTTTTCCTGTATTGTGAGTTTGTGACCATCAAGCTAATGATACTGCAACAGTAAACGTAAAAGTAAAATAAAATTACTTTAGTTCATCACTATGCTCCAGTTTTCGACTTCCTTCAATAGCAGAGCTATCATCTGGTGTCTCATATAGGACACTACTATCCTCAGGGATAACCAGATTTCTCTTCCGGACAGATGCTACCACAACCTGGCACATTCTTGTAAGAGGGCTGCCACCTGGTTTTTGAAACCTGTAAAGGGGCGTGCCTAAAAAGAAACTCCCAATGGCTAATGCCATAAACAAAGCAGGAATGCCAAATCCAAGACCCCAGCCAGCATTTTCTTGAATCCAAACAATAAAAGTGCTGGATACAAAGGCACCTATGTTGATAGAAAAGTAAAACCAGTTGAAAAAGGATCCCTTCTTAATCCTTTCCTCGGCATCAGTATCATCAAACTGATCTGCCCCAAAAGATGACACACATGGTTTTATACCACCAGTCCCAAGTGCAATCAGGTAGAGACCAAAGAAGAACACAGCATATTGTGCAGGAGTAGCTGCAGGGCATGAAGTGCCCAGACACTCTGCAGGCTTGAGTGCAGGAACTGATGCAGAAAGAGTCAATGTACCCATTCCCTGGATGAAACGACCATGTTACACATTAAAATATGTATAGACCACTAAACAACAAAGCACATAGAAGCAAAATATGCACATAAACAAAATGATGACTGAGAATACCAACATGCTGATATAGAAATCCAAAGTGTTCCAGATATTAACCCTATAACTTCTCAAATGTGATGATGCATTTGAAAATATATTCAGTGCTCGAGAAATCTGTAAAAGTTCCTTATTTCATGGTAAGAAACTTGTATATTAAGTAGAGCAGAGCAATGGAAGAAAGAAGTTTGATCACAGTACACTCAAAACTAGTCTTCTAATTCTCCTTTTTCAATTTTTTTCTGACAGCATAATATTTGCCAACCTTCCACACCCTTCACTATTTTTATATTTTTTTTTTGTATTTTTATGTTGTGAGAAGCAATGTAAGAGAATCCATATTCTGCACATAAGCAATACCTAGAAAATGATCCAATAAGAACTTATCAGCACTAAAAATTACAAAGTAAAATAGTACAAAAATATTCCTCGACTGCGCAAATTCTGTTAATAGATAAATACTGAGTGTATGGCAGGCATATACTTTGCTTTATCTTAATGAAATTGTGTAGGACATTTCCAGCATTATATGAAGAGAGGGATGTATGTGGAAAATTATTTGATAAGAAAAATTAAGTTTATCTTCGTTAGTAATTACTAGGACATAAATCGTGGAGAAAACAGCAATTGTCCAGTATCGTCCCCAGTACGCATCTGCCAAAACGGCTCCAATGAGAGGTGTAAGATAGCAAGTGCCTTGCCAAGTGGTGACATTTCGTGCAGCAGAGACATTTCCTTGATGCAACTTCTGGGTAAGATAGGTAACAAGATTTGTTGCAATGCCATAGTATGCCAAACGTTCACAGCACTCGTTGCCTGCAATTCACATGACATAAAAATGTAATCAACATAAAAGAACAATCTCCTAAGCCTAACGGCAATGACAAAACTTACCTAAGATAAATGGACAAGCTTTCCAATTGCCAGTGTTCTGCTTTAGAACACGCCTCCCTTTAAAGTCGACTGATCCATCTCCTGTGTATTGTTTGCTCTCTTCGTCCTTCAGTATAAAACAACCAATTGTTCATCATGGTGAAAAATACCACGTTCTGGCAAAGATTCAAACAAGGAAGTGACAAGAAAGACACTGACTATATAAAATATTTCGTTGCCCCCACAACTTTATGTTTGACTATCAAGAATATAGGAAACCAGGACAGCATAAAAATGGACAACAACTAAATAGTAGATTTGAATATAAAAATAAGGCGGATGACATAACCATACTGTTAAAACATTTGACTCTGACTGATATTTTATTTTACCAAATCAAGTAACATAATTTTAGACTAGAAACACTGTTCTATTTACAACTACAAAATATCAAAGTGCAAAAAAATTACTGACGACCAATCCGAGAAGGGAACAGCAGACAAACCAATGAAATTGTCAGTGCACTTCATTTGTTTGAGTTTGAGTTACAACTATATCCACAAAGCATACCGCATCAAAATCAAAAGGATAGGGAAAAATTGATAGGTACGGCAATTATTTACCCTACCAAATCACCGGAAAATCCTTTGATCCCATTTTACCCTATGAACTTCTACAAGAAGCAGCTTCAATACGCTACAGTTCGTGTTTTCCATTTGTCAGTCAAAGATATTTCTTTAACCGATTAAACCTTGCACCAATTTTGATTCCACATTCCCAAGCACTTATAACATGAAGAGATAAACGATTCATCACACACAAATTTCGCTAATAAGCGACATCCACAAAACAAACACAAAACAAAAGTAATTTTGAATTAAACTCCTCGTATCAACCATAAATTACAAAATTATAGAACCTAGACCAAGTCAAAGCGCTCTTACGAGGACGTTGATTGAATACAGAAATACATTAAAAAATTAAAATTAATAACACCAATTGAACATGGCTGATGAAAAACGGTAGGGGAGGAAGATGACCTGAAGAAGAGCCTCTTCAGCGAGCGATAGATCATTCTCCGTGGAACCCATAACTCGTTCCTATCGCAAATGTGGAACGTTGAATTTAATGAGAATTAAAAAAAGAATTTTCCTCGGAATGCGAAGAAACGCCGCAATTGTTTTCTGATAGTACTTGCAAGTTGCAAGCAAATCAGTGGATTTCGTTTCACAGAGAGACGCAAGTTGAAAAGAAGAGAGAGAGAGTGAAAGGTGTCGTCTTCCTCAATCGAACCGACCACCGTGAGAAATCCGAGAGAGGAAGCAACCCAGATAAATTAAATAAGGAATAAACAAATAAATAAAAATAAATATATGAATTTTTATCTATTTCCCCATAACATGGCGTCACTCAATCATCAACAAACTCTTGTAACAGCTTGTCGTCTAATGCAATTAAACACCTTTCTCATCCTTTTTTAGCACTTTAAATAACTTTATTTATAACTTCCTTCCATAAAAATCTTATCAATATATTTTATTAAAACTTTTTCAAGATCCTTAGACTGAAGACAAATTTAAACTTCATACAAAAAGAATTACATTTTAATAATAATATTATTAATATATTCTAATAATTTACCTATTTATGTATATCTATATATATATCTAAGTATGTGTGCTTGTAAAACACTTAAAAGTAATTATTTTGCTGTTGATTATATTATTTATTTTATTTAATCTTACTTTTGATAAAAAGGTTTAATTAAGTTTTTCAATTTACATAAACTCATAATGTAATTTTTAATGTTCAGTAAAGTCACTGAATTTTTAATGCAATAATATTACTCTCTTATTTGTTGGAACAATGTACTGTCATCTGTTCATATGCTATAAATACATTAGCAGATTAAAATCTTGAATATTTATTTGCTAAGCATTTTATTAATAGTAAATTGAGTTGAATAAAATAAATAGCAATAATAATAATTATTATTATTATTATTATTTTATTGAGCATGATTGAGTGTGATAACAACACATGATTAATTAATAAAATAGATATTTTATTGAGGCAGTTTAGATATTATTTTGTGGTATAAATTTGTAATATTTATCGTGGTTGTTGGGAGATTGGGTAAGCAAATAATTTGTTGATGAATGAGTGATGTAGTCAAACCATTTTTAATCTGAAATATCTAAACTACAGAAAATCGTTATCCATTATCTAAAGATTTTTTTTGTTGGCATCAAATGCACATGCCTGCAATATCGACCATATTCAGATCTGCGGATAACCAATGAACAATATAAGTAAATTTTGTACTAATATTTTTCCTTTACTTTCCTTAAAACAAAAGTTGAGTTGAGTATGTTAAAATTCTAAGATAATCCTCCAATAAATTTCGTTGTTTTTTTTTAAGTTTAAATTGGTTCTTCAATTTAAAAAATGTGATATAATTTGATTATTTAAGTTAATATAGAATTAATGATGTTAATTTAATGTCACGAGTTAGTTTATTATTTTTTTTATTTTTTATTTTTATATGTATCTTATTTAAAAATATAAATTTTAAAATATTTTTATAACAATTTAAAAGAAATATATATAATTTAAAAACAAAATTTAAATAAAATCCAATGTAAAATATTAATTTAAATAAACTTAATCATTTTAAAAATATTAATAAATAATTAGATTTTAATAAAAATATTATTATGATAATTATAACGTTTATTAATTATAGAAATATCATTTAATAAAAATATTATTATAATATTTATTTTAAATTGTTATAAAACTATTTTAAAATTTTATGTTTGAATTTATAATATTATATTGTTATTTTTAAACCAACTCTAATGTTTGTATAAAAATTATTAGTATATAAATATTTTAAATAAAGTTAAATGTAAGATATAAATTTAATATTGCTAAAAATATTTAATAAAAACATAAAATATAATTATATATATAAGTTAAATTTGGTCTTAATTTAAAGATGGGTGAAATTGCTCCTATTTAAAAAAATTAGGACTAAAGTAAGACTAAATATAAATAAAAAGACTAATTTGAAATTTTCACATAATAATTTTTCAACATTGACACATATCACTGTCATTGTCGTATTACATTATCTCTATCCTCATTTGACATGTGATAAAGTTTTAAAAAAAATTAAAAATTAAAAAAACCATGTGCATTGAGTTAACATAGTCAATTATGTATTAACAGAAAATGTCAAATTACAGCACACTTTCAAAATTGAGGATTCAATTGAGAGAACTTAAAAGGAAATATGACCGAATTGATATTCATGTATAAACATGAGGACAATTAAAGGGTTTTAACTTTTCTTTTACCTATAATCCTTTAAAATTAAATAACTTAATGTGAATTTTTTTAGAGTTACTCCCTTCACCACCACACACTACTCCATGCACATCTTCATTCCTCTTTTGCCCTTCAGTAATATTTAAACGAATTTGAATATGCGTTGGATGAATTCTTAAACGGATGTCAACATTCGTGGACGGATATCAACATCCGTTTTAGGTTAGAAAGCCAAAAACTAGTAGAAAAATAAATGTTCCACATACAATTATCGTGGCAAAATACCTTTTATGTTGGGGGTGGGGGCACATTTACAGTCTCTACTTCTTCAGTTTTGAATTGCTCATCAACTTTATTTGAATCTGTGCATAGATTTCTCCCGCTGACTGACACTGTAGTTGTAGTGCAAGGTAAGAAGAAAAGGAAAAAACACATTTGAACTATAGCATTGTTTGCCTAAAGGATATAATTCAACATCTCATAATATCAACAACGTACATATACTTTTAAACAGAGAACCCGAAGGCCACAACGGAAGTTGGATATCCGTTAGGCCTTCGACGGATGCCCATATTGGTCGACAAATGTCGATAACCTTTGAAGGGCAAACAAATATCTGACTTCCGTTGTGGCCTTCGTAGGCTACGTTCACGCCAAAAACTCAACACACAGTGGTGCAAAATGAACAACAATAACAACACAACACACCATCATAGAACACACCAAACATCAAATGCATCTATCATTTATCATGCATGCAAGCATAGGAAATAACTATTAACTTGTTGGAGAGCAAATGCACGAACACGAGGTCGCGAGGATCGTAAGGTCGAACGAGATCCCTCAATTCTTCTTAGAGTCCCGCAAAGAAATACCCAAGCAGTTGTTTCTCCGCCACGCCAGTCGCCTAAGCCACCAAAGCCACCAGGATTTCAAATTCCCGCACATATTCCTCCACCGATTCCCTCTGTCGCACCGCCGCCAATTTTTCGAAGATCGTTCCCCGGTGTCTACCTCCGAACCTCCTGGCCATCGCCTCCGTCAATGTCACCTAGGTAGGCTTCTTAAGCTTCTTCCGCCAAAAGTGAAACCAATAGTTCGCTCCCCCTTCCATACAAATGTACCCCAGCTTCATCTTCTCTTTTTTTTTGTCACGCCTCCTCAGATTCATCATCCTCCGTGTCCCGATTTCCATTCACCGAATGACTGCCTTCAGAACGCCTCCCCTGGTTCCCTCTTCTCCCATGGTCGCGATTAACATTTCGTCTCCCTTGGTCGTGATTCATGTTTCGAGCCATTCCCTTCATCTCCGCTCGAATCTCCTCCAACGTCGCTTCCATGGAATCAAATCTTCCCTCCAGTGCGCTCACCATGTTCTCCATCTTGTCTCTCCTCCGATCTGGATCTGGCAGGTCGAACCAAATCTGTTAGGTTCTTTTATGCATAGAACCGTAACAGATGACTCTCCTCTCTCACAACACTCAAACAATAGCAAAGAAATGAATGTATACGTATTTCATTAATTTTGTAAAGTGTCTAAAACAGAATTACAAGTAAATGTCCCAAGAAAGCCTCCTTCCTCCACTGGAAAAAGTTCACTCTATTCCCAAAAGTAAAATATCTGATGAACCTCTCACCACTTATTCTGTTATTATTTATACTCCCCTTTCCCTCTAAGAAACTTCTAAAAGACATTTCCTCTTAATTTTCCTTCACGCCTTTATTTCTCCTTACATACACTTTTATTCCCCTGTGAGACTAATTCGTTGATTTGGAGTCCCCAAAGGCTCTATTATGCATGCGTGAGAGAGATTGAAGGAATAGGTGGCGTCCTTGTTTGAATTTAGCATCGGTACACCTGTGATAGCATGTGCTGTAGTTAGAAATTGAAATGGTGTGTTGGAAAGTGAGGGAGTGAAAAAAGAAAGAAGGAGAAAGAAGGAGAGTTAAAAGAGGGGAAGATGATTTTTTCTCAATTATTAGAAAGAGTGAAAATAAGTAGAGAGCAAGATGATTTTATGTTACTAATTATTGTAATCATTATAATAAAAAAAAATAAAAATATCATTATCGATTCTCAGAAGTTATAATCAATTATGTGTTTAAAATGAATGTAAATATCAATAAAATAATATTTACTACATAATCTATTATGTCATCTTTCTTCAACTTTCGTGCAGAAAGTTTATTGCATATATCCTTCTTGATTTTCTCACTTTCCATGCACATCACACCATCCAAACTCCCATTTTCACACTCTGTGCATTCCCTTTGCCATTGGTGGAATCAAACGGAGCCTAAGTGATTTGTAGGCAGTGATAAAAATATTGTCAAATCTAACAGCGTGTGTTTTAGAAATCTATAGGCTGTTGCATTACGCTGTTTTAGTTTTAATTTATTTCTGTTTGAATAGCAGAATATGGTAGTTGACTTTGGCTCAAGATAGACTTAACAGGAACTTGTGCGATTCTATTGGTACCTAACAAGCGTAACTTATGACTTAAGTTTGAATTGCTCAATTGCATGTGTGGAAAAAATTTTAGATTCTCTGTTGAGTTTTTGCTGTTATCTCTCTATTGAGTCTTTACAATACACTTATGGACACTAATTTTGATGTTTAAAATATTCTAATTTTTTTAATATATATTATGTATATTAAAGTTTTTACTAGGAAAACAGTACAAGAATCTCAGCAGAAAATCTAGACTGGTGTGGGAAAGACTAACTTTGGGACATATTTTCTCTCCCTCTCAAGAGATCTCTATTCTTAATAAAGGAAAGGAACCATCTATTTCCCACCATAGTGCATGTGTGGAAAAAATTATGGGTAAATTTTGCTTCTTTTCTGAGCAAGAAAAATCTAATAAAGATATTTTTAAATAGGGTGGACAAATAGAACTGAACCGCACTGTACTAATAAAATCTGTACTGAACTAAAAATTAATTTGTCTAAACTGAACTGTAAAACAGCTCAGATAAACTGAACTGTAAAATAGTTCGGATAAACTGAACTGAATTGTTTTTTGTTTTATCAAACTGGACTGAAATGAACTATACTAAATTGTATTAAACTACAATATAAACTAAACTGAACTACTAACTATACTAATTTTAAATTGAATTGTACTAATTTTAAATTGAATTATACTAGTTTTTAAACTGAATAGTATAACAATACATGTTCTTTTTAATTGAAATTTATTTTAATGTTTATTTTATTTAATTTATAAGTGTCTTACAAATCAACTTTTTAATTATTTGATATTATTATTTTCTATTTTATTTATATTTCTTTTATTATTATATGTGTATGGAAATTATTTTATTATTTATTTATTTATTTATTTATTTATTTTTTATTATTTTATTTATATTTATTTTGTCATGAATATTATTTTACTTTTATATTTAATTTTTTAAATTTTTTATTTATATTTTTTTGTTTTATATGTGTATATAATTTATTTTATCTTTTTATCTACTTATTTTATTTTAAGATAATTTTTTATTTATATTTATTTTGTTGAATCATAAAATTGTTTTATTAATCAATTATTTATTATTTATATTTTATTATGTAAAATTTAAACTAATATTTATTAATATTTATAATATAATAAAAGATGATACTAGAAAAGTTACTCTTAACAAACGGTTGTTAATTTTTTTCAATTTGATATTTCTATAATATTAATTATTTTTGCTATATTACTATTTTTTTATGATATTTTATTATATAGTCATTTAATAAAGTTTAACATTAAAAATATATTTTAGTTTTAGTCTGTAAAATACTATCATTTAAAAATAATAATATTGATATTTATTTTAAAGTAAGTCGATTTTTAAAATAAATAGTTATTTTAGTGTGTGTGCTTACACACATTTTAATATCATTAAAAGTTTTTTTAACGTATTTTTACATATTTAATAATATGTTAAAGAATATAATATATTTAAAGTATTTTTTTTATATAGTCTTTTTTTCTTTTATAATTTCTATTACTTAATCATTTAATAAAATTAAATTTTAAAAAATATTTTACTTTTATTACTTAAAATAATATTATTTAAAAAGTTATATATGTTTATTGATAAAAAAATATAAAAATTTGTGATAAAAAAATTTTATCTTAAAAATTTCATTATTAATTTTTTTATGTGAACGGTTTCTTTTATTAATATTTTATTATTAAATAACGTTTTTTGGCAGGAAGCAGTTGAACGGGAATTAGAAAAGAGAAAAGAGTAGATACAGTTCTCACAGTTAACTGAACCGAAACTGTCATAAGTTCAGTTTTCAAAAACTAAACCATAAAATAGTATATTGAACTTTTAGTAAAAGTGGATCAGTTTTTTTTAAGTATAATATAGTATAATTAATTATAGTACAGTACAAATCAATTATTTTTGCCCAACTTTCTATTTTTAAAATATCCACTAGAGCAAAAATGTCAGTTACAGTATGATTGCCTAGCGTATAATAGCTATGCTACCTTAGAATTTGATTTTGATATACTGTAACTGTGTGTTGTTGATGTTACTAGCTGCTTATTCCATTAGTCATTCAGTCACATACTATTTTTGACTTGACCGGCATGTAAATAAGTGATGAGGGGCTTAAACTTATATAGTAAATAATAAATTAGCAATGGAGCCTTCTGTATCATTTTTGTTGCGTGGCCTAAATTTCGTCCATAGAATGTTTGAATATTATTGATGATTGATGGGGTTATAGCCTATTCTTATGCTTCCAAGCAGTAGTCAATTGTCAGTGTATGAACTGGAGTGCCACACTACCAATAGAAGTGGAAGTGGTGACCAGATGAAAATATTTGTTTATAGTTTAGAATTCTTGCATTACTTCCTGGTAATTGTAGGGATTTTTAATCTTTCATGCATATATTTCTTAAACTTAATGGTGGCATTTCACATTTGAGTGAATTTTTGGTTTTGATGACATTTTGTGACTGTAACTTTATGCATGTGAAAGTGTTAACATGCCTACTCAGAGTATGAGGAAGTATGGCATCTTCTAGCTTTTATCCAGGTTTGGATTTTGACGTTCTGTTTTCTTGTGCATTCATTGTTTTCAGTGACAATGTCCTTTGGGTTAAAAGGAGAGTTGCGTAAGAGATCACAGAGAAAAATCTCCACCCCCACATATTGTCTCGTGGGTTTATTTAACTTGTAGTGCTCATGTCAACCGGAGAGCTTTGAGTGTGGATATTATGTCATGAGACACATGCACAAAATTATATCTACAAATGTTGTTGATTCATTGAATTTGGTGACATGAACATTTTATAACTAAGATCTTAACCCATTAATATTATAACTTGATTCAAACTATTCATTGTATAGATATTTGATGAAACATCTCCAATGGAGCAACATGTCATAAAGATTATTCGGGAGGAATGGGTTGCATTTATTTTAACCGTATGTAGTTTGTAAATGATTAGATGTTTTAATATTACATTTTGAGTTGAGGAACTATTTTATCTGTAATTATGTTATGTAAATATGTTTAAGGAACTTTGTCAGGTAAATATTACATTGAGAAACTATTTTGATATGTTAATAATAGAAACAATATTGATTCGGGAATGAATTTTATGTAGGTTTGAATATTGATATTAGCACATATAGATTAAATATGGGAAAAGCTAGAACACTTATAGAAAGTCTCAGTTTATACATGTTCTCAGAATATAAGGTATAAAAAGGCATACTATGATCCTTTTTCTGAACAAAATCGGTATAGAAAGTGAAATTTTTTTATATCTATTCTAAAACCAGTATAAAAATGTCGCTCACTTTCTATACTCTTGTTTTTTACCTACTCGAAAATCAGTATAAATTTTTTTTTAACAAATATAAAAAACTTTTTTTTGGCATAGTGATATGTAGATTTTGAATGATCTATCTCCATTCAAAATAAAGTATTAAACATTAAGAGTGATAAACATAAATCTTTTGAAGAATGTTTTACAACTAAATTTGTGTAGTTTTATTTATAATAAATTGTATATTTGTTTATCTTTTATATGAATATTAAGATTATGATATTTGTATACTTAAACATTTGTTTATATACTTGAATACATTATTAACATTTTAGTAAACTACGCTAAAATGATAACATTAATAGAAATTTAACAATCTTTATTTACGAATTATGTTTACGTGCATGAAAATATATATTAAAAATAACTAAAACAAATTAAATATTAAAAAGATAAACTTTTTATGTCAATTAAGACTATAATTAACCAGGAAATTAGTTGTAGCTAAGCTTTAATCATAGTAGAAATCGAGAAAAAAAAATAGATATTACAACATTTTGAAGTCTTTTATTGACGATTCTTTCAATTGACATGGGAAATTATTTTTGTTTAGAAATTTAATTGATATTAAAAATTCACGCTTTTTAAATTATTAGATCTATATTAATTATATAACTAACATAAGATAACTAATATTAAAAATTAGTAAAGAACCATTTATTCATATGTTGAAAATCTACCGAAAACCATTATTTAACTCCTTATGTTATGACTTTCTCATGTACTACACCCTCTATCTCCAAAGGAACTGCATCCAATTCAAAGAGAACTATAGTTCTAAAACTTCAAATGTGATTCCAAACCTATCACAATATCTAATATCATGTGCCTAACTCATGTTACAAAGATAAAAAAGAACGTAAGAAATATCCTTTTTGTTAATAAATTCTTGAAACTTCAAAATATAATTTTACCACTACTACATAATAATAAAAGATTTAAAGAATAATTTTGATGTATATTTCAAAGAGTAGAGTACCATATATATACATTCAAGGATCCTATAATTCTTCATCTATTAAAGGAATGACAGGTGCACAAATCTGCACAAATTATAATAATATCTAAATTATAACTAACACAATATTTGATTGCCTAATATCCTTTAATACAATATTTGGCATATCTTAACACCCTACTCACTACAAGAAATAATGAAATTACATACGGAAAATTATATACGGATGTAAATCCGTATATAAATGAAGTATTATATACGGAATTTATGTAGGGATACCAGAAAAGGCTTTATATACGGATATTATATACGGATATTTATATACGGAATTTTCCGTATATAAATTCTGTATATAAAGTTTGCACGTGGTGGCGGTTGTTAACTGCGGATATTATATACGGATGTGGGAAATTATTTTTAAAATTTTTTTTTCTGATTAATATATCACACTCTGAAGAAGCATTTCCCCTTTCTCGAACCCTAGAACTCTTTTCTCTCTCTCGAACTCTCTTGCTCTCAAACCCTCTTCTCTGTGGAGTCATCTTCATCAATCTTTCATCAACCATTCATTCACCTCTCCTCTCCAACCCTAGTGTGCAACATCTCTTTCCTTCACAGAGGGTCGGCTAGTGAGAGTGCTTCTTCGTTCAGTGCGTGTGACCTATCGGAGTCCTGCTACCGTTGTGGATGGTCGTCCATTCCGCCATCATTCTCGGCCAGTGGTAAGTGTTCCCATCCTTCTCCATCTTTTTTCCCCATCTCTGGAATAAACTGAGTGAAATTTGTGATTAATGTCTCAAACCTCAGGAAAACTCCCAAACCCGCCTTGCACTGGCGAGAGCCTTAATAGGTCTCAAAGCCAGTCGTTCGAAAAAAAGTTCGTGCGTGAAACCCGCTGCTGAGGAGGTCGAGCACGTGGTAGCAGTAATGCTTCTCCCGTGAAGGTTAAAGAAAGTGCTTTGATTCCTAAAGGTGAGATTTTTAAAATGGTACATTCTAAAATTGTAAGACTATTGTTTATTTTGATGCATTTTTGTGTTTGGAATTGGTATTGGTTTGGGTTTTGAGATTTCCAGTGATATCATTTGGTGTTCCAGTGGTAGTTGTAATTACACCTTCATTCTGTGTTTACTGGTTTAGGTTCTTCCTGTATATATGTGATTAGTTTATTGGGGAGAGTAGTTAGTGGTGAGTTTTAGCTTCTGGTAGTTAAATGAAGAGTGATTAGAACATGGGAGAAGGTGTATGGGTTGGTAGTTAAAGAAAAAGAGGCTGGTTGGGATTGAGATGAAAGAACCTTGTGTGTTAGAATCTCAGCAAGGGTGGTTCTGTGTGAGTAAGGGAGAGCTTTGATATTTTGTTTTGTTAAAGGGAAGGAGGAAGTAATTGGGTAGAGGAAGAAAGTGGATAGAATAGACTCGAGTTTCGTGGAATAATAAAATTCATGTTTTGCATGGAGGAGAGAAGACACGTCCAAGAGCTTTTGAAGTAAAGAAGATTGGAAGCTTTATTCTTTTATTAAAAAAGGGTCAAAAGTATATTTGTGGTGTCTCTAATTGTGGAGAAAAGCAGAGATCTTAATTGAATTAGGTGCAGAGGTTAATGTACTTAAGTATTATATTATATTAATATATATATATATATATATATATATATATATAAAAGAAGGTGACGTAAGTTTATATATATATTTTTAATATAGTTATATATATGTATATTAACTTGGGGTTACGTTTCAGGGGAGGGGTTTTCTTATTTTGAAAAAGTTACGGGTTTGTTTTCTTTCAAAGTAAAAGTTTGTTTTGGAAATTCTTGTGAGCGCAATCAATTATCAAGTGATAGTCATTCCACATGTATGAACCTCTATCCATTAACCTTATTTCTTTTTTCTTGCAGCCAATGAAATCACGTAGTGCATCACCTTTAATTTCATTTTTAGTTAGTGAATGATTTCCATATTGGCCGTAGTAAGTTCATAGTTCAAATTATAATATGTTTCCTATTAATGAGAATTAATTTACTGCAACCAGCTCCCAGATTATGAATGATGTATGGGATAATCTGCAATTTTTGAAGTGAGTTACTGTATTGGTATAAAAAATAGCAGAGAAAAAACTTACCTTACTAGTAGTGTTTATTTTAAATGTTAATCATTTGATGTCATGAATTAACTTCTCTTTTTTGTTTTGTATAGTTATTCCTTGCTTGTTAACTGTAATAGATCCTTATAGCTCATGCTATATAATCTTTGGTGATAACGAATTCTCATCCTTATAGCTCATGCAAAAATATTACTCACATTCAGAAACCTTTGGTTTTAATTATCCAGTAACGTGATTTGATTCTGAATAAGATGAATACAATGAGTATTAGGGGCAGGTATTGATGGTTTTGAATTTTCATGTAAGATACATACACTTACATGATTCTTTAAATATAGTACATTGCTCTGCTTGAGTTTCAGAGTTTTGATGTTCAATTGCTTTGTCCATATACTGGTTTGTACTTTTCTTTAAGGTTAATCAATGGTTGTTTTGCACAAGCTTATAGCATATGGTGATGTATTTATTAATGTAGCTGTTTTCCTTTCATCTTTGGTCACCTTTTATTTTTGGCATTTTTTTTTGTTTAAAACTGTCAAAATGGTTAAACTGTTATTAAACCATTAAAACATTTAAAAATAAGTTTCTAAAGACTGCTAGGTAAATAAGAACAGAGATCAGATCAATAGCTAAATAGGAAAAAATAAATCCTCTTGAACAAATGGCTAAATCTGAAATACAAGTTTGATTTGATGATTGTCTAGGTGGGCTTTGAGATGATTGATGCATTTGCTGAATCTTAGGGGATTCCTATGAACACTTCCTATTCCAAAGCCATTTTCGGAAAAGGTTTGCCCGCTGCCTTGCTTAGATATTTCTATTTTCTGTTTTTCTGTCTATGTTTATTGTATTGATAAATTTTTTTCGCAAGTTGGTTTGTTGCAGGTTTTGTTGGTGAAGTTCTTGTCTTCCTTGCAAAGCCTCCTCGGACTTACATGAATCTGAGTGGTGAATTAGTAAGGAAACAAGATGTGCTATTTTTTTTTCCTCTCTCTTAACCATGTGGATATTTAACTTTAGATTGTGCAAGTTGTGCTGTCTATATAGCTTGTCAATTTCCACTCACAATAATTTATTGACCACGAGTTCCTTTAATCGCTTAAGCTTATAGTCTACTTTGAAGGGTAGCTTTTCTAATCTGCACATTGAAATTTACTCTTATTAGTTGGCATTTTTGTGAAGTTATATGTACTATCAATAGTTGTAAACAGTTAAAAGATTGATGTTTATATTCTGCAGGTCAATTGCAGCAGAAAACAATTTCCCATCCACCTTGCAGTGCATTTTTGGTTGCATTTATGGTACTAGGATATCCTCTTATTTAATGATTGAGCTTATATTTGCTAATTAATGAGACTTGTGCACTTGAATTTGCAGCTTCATGGTATATAGTTTATATGATTATTGTACATATGAATATATTATCTTATAATTTGTCTCACTTTTCTTTGAGGTTGCTTGATTTTTTTCTTCTATTCTTTAAGTTGTTGAAATAGATTTTGTTACCAAGAAGGAAAGCTTATAGTACCTGCATAACTGTGTAACAATTTGCTTCATGGTATTTTGTACTCAATGATTTTAGTCTTCTGGTTTCAACATCTTCTTTCTGTCTGATAGTGTATCATTTGGCATAAATCCATATTCGTATAGATCATTCCATGTTGTTTATAGTTTCAGTTTAAGCATTTATCAAGACAAACATGCAAAAAGTTTACTCCCTGAACCCATTTGATATTTGTTTTCTGCTTTTGCAGATTTGCTTTATGTTTTCTCGAATCTGTCAAGGAATCTAAATTTCATTGAGCATACACACATTGCTGGTTGGAAATTGTAAGTGAATTTGATTATTATGCATCTGAAAATTTTTTGTAGACTATATTCTGCATGTTTTTCTCCCCTGACTTATATTACTTATTCTATGCAGGAATCAAAGAGCAAGGCCCATCATTATTGATCCTGCCCTTTACTTATCAAAGAAATCTGATTTAGCATTGACCACTCAACGAAGAACCCATCCCACGTCTTTTAAACTGTTTAGTGGTATGTCCCTATCGATTATCTAACATTTAAAAAACCTATTTTAGAGACAGTGAGTTCTGAGCTACTTGTTAATTTTTATTGGAACTGTTGATTAATAGTTGTTTAACTCTGAACTTGATAATATATTGGGGCTTTCTTAAGAGTCAGCAAATTACTCTTATTAGGTTGAGCTTCATTAAACTAAATATTAGACATCATTCCATTAAAGTGTTATACCATGAGTTTGAGGAATTTCAAGCATATGGTGAACATCACAATTTCTTTTTATATAATTTATATATATATATATATATATATATAAAATAACATATGCAGAGAAATTAGAATATATAGTGAATATTGGTTTAGATAGGTTAACATTAATTTTTATATTTATATTTATTGGTCTAATCCAGAAAGTTTGTCAATAGAATAAGAACTTTTATTCTGCTTGTATATTGTGCATGGAGAACTGCTATATACAGGGCATTTATTTAGCTCTTCTTAAGCCATTATATACGGATTTATCCGTATATAATTTATATACAGAAATTATATACGGATAAATCCGTATATAATTTATATACGGATAAATCCGTATATAATTTATATACGGATAAATCCGTATATAATTTCCGTACATAAATTATATGCGGATAAATCCGTATATAAACTAGCTACGACGGTATTATATACAGATTTTTGCCCGTATGTAATCCGTATATAAACACGTATTATATACGGATTTTTGCTGTATATAATACACCTTTTTCTTGTAGTGACTCAAGTTGGTGCATGGATATCACACATTCCCAACTTGAATAGAGACTCATTAAACAATCTTCTTGACACTCCTTTGGTGAGAACATCAGCCAACTGGAATTCTGATCTTACAAAAGAAAATGAAATTATTCCAACTTCAAGCTTCTCTTTGATGAAATGTCTATCAATCTCCACATGCTTTGTTCTATCATGTTGCACAGGATTGTGAGCAATTGTTATAGCTGAAGTATTGTCACTGTACAAACTCATAGCTTCATTTTGTTTAAAGCCCAAATCTGATAGCATATTTTTAATCCACAAAAGTTCACACACACCTAGTGCCATGCCTTTGAATTATGCTTCAGCACTAGATCTTGCTACTACAGGTTGTTTTTTACTTCTCCAAGTTACAAGATTCCTTCCTACAAAAGTAAAGTATCCAGAGGTAGATCTTCTATCATCTTTTGAACCTGCCCAATCTGCATCAGTGTACCCTTCTACCTTTAAGTTTTCATGATTTGAGAACAAAATTCCTTTTCCAGGAGCAGACTTCAAATATCTCAAAATCCTTTCAACAACATCCATATGAAGCTTCCGTGGGTCATGCATAAATTGACTAACAACATTCACTGCATAGGTGATATCTGGACTTGTATGGCACAAATAAATTAATTTTCCTACTAGCCTTTGGTATCTCCCTTTGTCTATGCTTGCTGAATCTGAGCATTGAAAGAGTTTATGATTTTGTTCAACTGGTGTATCGGCTGGTTTACTCCCAAGCAGCCCAGTTTCCGACAGTAAATCAATAGTATATTTTCTTTGGCAAAGAAAAATACCATGTTTTGATCTAGCTACTTCAATACCCAAAAAATATTTGAGGTTTCCAAGTTGTTTCATCTCAAATTCAGATGCAAGGTATTGTTGTAAATTAGAAATCTCATCTTGGTCATTTTTTGTAACAATCATGTCATCTACATATATAATCAAAGCTGTAATTTTTCCTTTTCCTCTCTTAAAAAATAAGGTGTGATCAGAGTTACTTTCTCTATAGCCAAAAGCCTTCATAGACTTGGTAAACCTTCCAAACCATGCTCTTTAGGATTGTTTTAATCCATATAGAGCCTTCTTTAATTTGCAAACCTTCATTCCAATTGAATCAGTCATGCCTGGTGGAGAATCCATATAAATTTCTTCTGAAATTTCTTCGTGTAGGAAAGCATTTTTCACATCAAATTGTAGAAGAGGCCAATCTTGGTTTGCAGCTAGCGACAAACGTATTCTCACAGTATTGAGCTTGGCTACTGGTGCGAACGTCTCTTGGTAATCTACACCATAAGATTGAGTGTAACCTTTAGCCACAAGTTGTGCTTTATACCTCTCAATAGTTCCATCAGCTTTATGCTTAATTGTAAAGACCCATTTGCAGCCCACAGTTTTCTTCCCTCTCGGTAAGGACACAAGATCCCAAGTGTTGTTTTTGTCTAAAGCTGCCATCTCCTTAACCATTGCTTCGGTCCATCTAGGATCTGCCAAAGCTTCCTGTACATTACTAGGAATAGAAATTGAAGATAATTGAGATACAAATGATGCATATGACTGAGATAACCTGTGAGATGACACATATTTACTAATGAGATATTTAACTTTGGCTTGGAGGTCTGGTTCATATTTAACTGGAGTTTGACCATGGTTAGAACGAGGTGGAAGAATATATTAAATAGTAGTAGACTCAGTGTTTGGTGTGTTGGTGGTCTCACACAGACAATAATCAATTCCATGATCAATTTCATCTAAATTAGTATTATCAGAGATAGGATCAGAAGGTACCTCTGAAAAGTCAAGTTGAACCTGTGGAGAAGATTGAGCCAATTGGTTATGATCAGAAGACAATATATTATCCAGAAAAGAAGGGTCCATATTTAGGATTGGCTCACTTCCTGCAGAATGATCCGCACACAATAATTTATCTTCACAATCAAACATACCAACATCATGATTATGCACTTCACTTTCATTGTCTCCTTGAAGTGGAGAATCAACATAAGAAAATTCATGCTCATTAAATGTCACATCCATAGAAATATAAAATTTCCTTGATGGTCGATGGTAAGCACGATAACCTTTTTGAGTTGATCCATACCCAACAAAAACACATTTGATCGCTCGTTCTTCAAGCTTTGTACGTTGATGTGGGTGTAAGTGAACATATATAACACATCCAAAAATATGAGGTGGTAAATAAACTATGAGAGGAAGGATACAATAATCAGACAACACATCAAAAGGCCTTCGAAAGTTAAGCACACTAGAAGGGGTTCGATTAATTAAATAAACGGCAGAGCTCACAACCTCACCCCATAAATGAGATGCAACATTACCATCTATCAAAAGTGATCTTGTCACCTCTAATATATGTCTATTTTTCCTCTTAGCCACTCCATTTTGTTGTGGTGAATAAGGACATGTAGTTTGATGCAAGATGCCTTTAGAGTTCATGAACTCTATTAATTCAGTCTTAAAATATTCCCCTCCATTGTCTGATCGAATGACCTTAATAGATGTGTTAAATTGTGTAACAATCAAATGATAGAAGGAACGAACCACATCACACACATCACTTTTATATTTAAGCAAATATACCCAGGTTAACCAGTACAATCATCAACAAAACTGATAAACTATTTTTTTCCATTATGTGTAGATTGCGGGGCAAGGCCCCAAACATCTGTGTGAATTAATGAAAAAGGAAAATCAGTTTTGTTATTGCTTAAAGGAAACACAACACGATGATTTTTTGCCAAAACACAAGTTTCACAAAAAAAATCAGAAATATTGCATTTATGAAATAGTGATGGAAATATTTTTTTTAAATAACCAAAAGAGGGATGTCCCAACCGTCTATGCCACAACCAAATTTCTTTTTTGTTTTTATCTTGTATGTGATCGTTCGCAAGACAAGCCAATCCTTTTTTATGGTTTGATTGTGAGACATTTTCAAGATAATACAGTCCTTCACTCTCTCTACCACTAGCAATCTTCTCCTTGGAATGGATGTTCTGAAAAAGACAATGGGTTGGGTAAAACAAGGCAGCACAAGAATGTGATTTGGTTAACTTGCTGACGAAGATAAGATTACAGTTTAATGTAGGAACAAATAAAACATCAGGAATCGATAAGGAGGGTGAGAGGGATATAGTACCTATACCTTCAATAGGACATGAGACCCTATTGACATTAATAATAACAGTTTTAGAACAATTAGAGGAAAAATTAGTAAATATATGAGGATCATAAGTCATATGATCAGTAGCACCCGAATCAATTATCCAATCACTATCCTTAGTAACAATAGAAAGATTAAGGGCAGAGTTAGATATACCTGACTTGGTCACAAATCCGGTAGCAGTAGAAATATAACTCTTGGAAGCAGCGAAAAATCCAGAATCATGTTTCTCCGATTGATTGTCATCAGAAGAAGCCATCAGAAATATTCAATGAAAAAAAGCACTGATTCCTATATCGTAGAGGATATCAATGTTGGCTTTGATACCATAATAAAAGATTTAAAGAATAATTCTGATGTATATTTAAAAGAGTAGAGTACCATATATATATATATATATATACATATATATATATATATACATATATATATACATATATATATACATATATATATATATATATATTAATCATTATGTGTTAAGATATGTCAAATATTTTATTAAAGGATATTAGACAATCAAATATTGTGTTAGTTATAATTTAGATATTATTATAATTTGTGCGCCTGTCATTCCTTTAATAGATGAAGAATTATAGGATCCTTGAATATATATATATATATATATATATATATATATATATATATATATTTATATTTATATTTATATAACAATTTAAATTTATTATTAACCTATTACTCTACTAAAGAATTATGTTTCACTTGAATTATAACTTTTCAATTTATACAAATCCAAATTTCATAACATTGAATGAGATCATGTAGAGTTCATATGTAACCTCATTAAATTATTTAATTTCGATAAAAAAGTAAAATATAAATTTTTTATCTTTAAGGTGAGTTTGAATTTAACATTTAAAATTATCTATTTAATAAATATTTTTGATAATATAAAATCAAAATTTTATAATCATAACTTAAATAATATTTAACGTCAAGTTAAAAAGAACTTATAAATATAAAACTTAATTGTTTAATTATGATATAAGATAAAGACTTTTTTAACAAAGGTTTAATTATTCAATAGGTCACAATTTTGGGTTAGAATATCAAATTGATTTTCTTATTTTTTGACGTCTCAATTGGGTTTTTATTTTGTGAAAATTGCATCAATTAGACCCTTACTATTAAATTGAACCTAACGATGTTAATGTATACTTGACGTGACACGGTGGACTATGTTTTTAATTGACGCGGCTGAATAATGTGGATTTGGATTATTTTAAAATTAAAAAATTGAGAAAAATTGGGATCTTTCTTTACAACATCATCATCTTCAACAATTTCATCTCCAGGATCCTTACTTGTCTGTTCCATCATATCCTCATCGTAATCACCATCCCTTCTCATATCATCCTTATCTCCAGGATCCTTATCCTCTAGAGGTATGCCCAAAGTCAAGGACTTTGTTCTTCTGTATCCGAGGTACATTTGTAAGAAAATCATAATCACTCTTTAAATCAACACCGTCACTGCCATTGTTACTTATTTCTACAACAATGATTGACAATCTTTAAAAGCCAGAAATAAACTAAGCTAAAAAAATAACAAGAACAAAATGAACTGTGATGTTGAAGCAACAACAAACATTTGATCATAATATATGAAACCAAGAACTCAATCTATTACTTCTCTAAATAACCTAGCCCCAATCAACGATGTGATAATCGAAACCGTTGGTGATTGTCACGTCCTCCCGACCACCTCCGTCGGTGCTGCTGGGGGCGACCAAATTCGAAGATACATCTCGTTGGCCTCACAATTACGGTCGCCACTCACCGCAACCATTTTATTCAAGGGCACGAGGGTTGGGGTTAAGCCAGCACCAAAGGTGGCAACTTTCTCGGCTAGAGGGCCTAATCCGGTTTCCCCTGAGATTTTGAAGCCCGATGTGATTGCGCATGGATTGAACATTCTTGCAGCATGACCTTCTTCCATTCCTCCTTCTTCCCTTCGTTCCGACCACCGTACCACTGACTTCAACATACACTTCGACACCTCTATGGCCTGCCCTCATGTCTCTGGTTTGGCTGCTCTTTGGAAAGCGGCCCACCCTGACTAGAGTCCCGCCGCCTAAGATCTACTCTCATCACACTAGTATAAAAACAACGTACAACGTCGAATATTTTTGGTCTTTTACGTCGAATTCGAGAACGACATCATATCCGGAGACGTTAAATTGGTGTCGAATTTAAAAAATTCAACGTTAATTTAGTGTCGAATTTTGTCAATATACGACGTTAATCAATTTTTATTTTTATTTTTTTTAATTAATTGTAATCCTTTTTTACAACTTTACGAGACCTGAAAAACAGAACTACGAACGATAATATAGGATCAACAAAAAATAACAATAACAAACAATAAACAAGTTTAATCAAACAACAACAACAAACAAGTTCAACCAAACAACAACAACAATAAAAAAGTTCAACAAAAAAAATAAACAAGTTCAACAAATAAGTTCTTCAAAACGAAAACGAAAATTAACCTTCAAAAGGTGGGTTCATCGGAATAAAGTGTTGCCACCAGTGAGAGAGAGCAGAATGCGCCTATGAAGGACAAGAACACGAAAATAATCAATGAAAACGAACGAAAATCATACCTAAAGTAGTTAATTAACATGCATTTGTATCAAATGAAAGAAAGATTACATGTGATGGTCGTCAAACTTCGTTCGAGAAAAGTTTGAGCAGAGAAGATGGTCTCGCGCGCTAAGATAAAGTGAATGAATTTTCAATCTCCCGCTCAAATTTTTATTGAATTCACTAACCTTTTGACGTCTAACGCTGTGACATTCAACGTTTTATATCCTTTTATGTCGAATTATAATTCTAAACGACGTTTAATAATTGCATTTATTTACAAAATTGTAACCAGTCATTTTTAATGTTGGCTATTGATTGATTAGACGTTGAACGCATGACGTTATACGTTATTTTTGCATTAGTGTCACCACTGCCTACACTCTCGACAATGGAGGAGGTGGAGGGACCTTGTTGGACGAGTCCACTGAGAATGCTTCTTTTATGGGGCTGGCCACGTTCACCCGGAGAAGGCCATCAACCTCGGTCTAGTCTATGACATTTCCACCTACGATTATGTCGATTTCCTCTGCAATTCCAACAACACTACCCATAATATTCAGGATATCGCCAGAAAGGCCGCAGACTGTAGTGGAGCAAAGAGGGTCGGTCACGCGACGTTTTTTGCACGAGTTGGGCGAAGATGATGATGGTGATTTGGTTTCGCGGCAACGATTTTTGCACGAGTTGCGTTGGTGTTAAAGGTTGATGGTTGTGGCGTGGATGGTTGATGAGACAGTGGCGACAGCTAGGGTTACGGTAAGAACAAGGAAGGGAAAAGGAATTAGGTTCTAGAGGTGGAAGCAACAATTCCTCTAATTTTTTAATTCAAAAATTAGAAATTACACGTCACAATAATCTAATTATCATATATACCATGTCACGTCATTTAAATATTACTGTCAGCATGTCACGTAAGGGATTCTTAAACGGCGTTTGTCAAATTTGACGGCAAGCCTCTATTTGATTCAATTTTTCAAAAATAAGGACTTAATTGAGACACCGAATAAATAAGGAACCTATTTGAAATTCTGGACGAAAAATGGGACTTGCCGAAACATTAAACCTTTAACAAAAGTATGATTTAGTGGAGTCTTGACCAGATAACTTATAAAACTATCTATTTAATATAAATTATGAAATACCATAATCATTTATTAGTCCTTACTTACTAATTATAAAAGTAGTAAATAATTTTCATTTTAATCATAAAGACATTATCAAAATCTAAATTTTATAGTAGTGTCTGACATGATGATATCTTAAATCAAGGGGTGGCCAAATAGAACTGAACTGCACTGTACTACTAAAATTTATACTGAACTAAAAACTAATTTGTCTAAACTGAACTGAGCTGTAAAACAGTTCAGACAAACTAAACTGAACTACTAACTATACTAATTTTAAATTGAATTGTACTAATTTTTAAACTGAATAGTATAACAATACATGTTCTTTTTAATTGAAATTTATTTTAATATTTATTTTATTTTATTAATAACTTTTTAATTATTTGATATTATTATTTTCGATTTTATTTATATTTCTTTTATTATTATATGTGTATGGAAATTATTTTATTATTTATTTATTTATTTATTTAATTTAATTTAATTTTAATTTTATTTTTTATTTTTTTATTTATATTATTTTGTCATGAATATTATTTTACTTTTATATTTATTTTTTTAATTTTTTATTTATATTTTTTGTTTTATATGTGTATATAATTGATTTTATCTTTGTATCTACTTATTTTATTTTAAATAATTTTTTATTTATATTTATTTTGTTGCCTCATAAAATTGTTTTATTAATCAATTATTTATTATTTATATTTTATTATGTAAAAATTAAAGTAATATTTATTAATTATTATAATATAATAAAAGATGATACTAGAAAAGTTAGTCTTAATAAACATTTGTTAATTTTTTTGTCGTTTGATATTTCTATAATATTAATTATTTTGCTATATTACTATTTTTTTTATGATATTTCATTATATAGTCATTTAACGTTAAAAAATATATTTTATTTTTAGTATGTAAAATACTATCATTTAAAAATAATAATATTGATATTTATTTTAAAGTAAGTTGATTTTTAAAGTAAATAGTTATTTTAGTATGTGTGCTTACACACATTTTAATATCATTAAAAGTTTTTTTAACATATTTTTACATATTTAATAATATGTTAAAGAATATAATATATTTAAATTATTATTTTGTTTATATAGTCTTTTTTCTTTTATGATTTCTATTACTTAATCATTTAATAAAATTAAATTTAAAAAAATATATTTTATTTTTATTACTAATTTTGTCTTAAAAAAATATATTGTGATAAAAAAGTTTGTCTTAAAAAATTCATTACTAATTTTTTATGTGAACAGTTTCTTTTATTAATATTTTATTATTAAATAACGTTTTCTTGGCAAGAAGCAGTTGAACGAGAACTAGAGAAGAGAAAAGAATAGATACAGCTCTCACAGTTAACTCAACCGAAACTGTTATAAGTTTAGTTTTTAAAAACTAAACCATAAAATAATATACTGAACTTTTAGTAAAAGTGGATCAGTTTTTTAAGTATAATATAGTATAGTTAACTATAGTACAGTATAGATCAGTTATTTTTGCCCAACCCTATTTAAATCACCTCTGACAAGTATGTAACCTCATGTTAGACATAAGATTTAGACAAATATAAAATAACCAAATTTTTAATCATGTACTAGTATAGATTAAGAACTTTTAACATGGGTTCGGTTGGATTGATTAATAATGATAATTCATGTGAGTTTGAATTTGGATAACATTTAAAATTATTTATTTAATGTGAATTATAAAAAAATTAAACTTTAATTATTAATTGGTTACCAATTATAAAAATATCATAAATATTTTTGATAATATCAAAATCCAAATTTCATAAAATTATTCAAGTAATATTTAACGATCTAATATTAGGTTCAGACAAACTTATAAATATAAAATTTAATTATTTAATTATGATACAAGTTAAGATATAGACTTTTTTAACAGGAGTGATATTCAATTGAGTTTTGATAAGATAACATATATAATTATCTACTTAATGTAAATTATGAAAAACTATGATAATTTATTAGTCATTACTTACTAATTGTAAAATCTAAATATTTATTAGTCATTACTTACTAATTGTATAATTATCTACTTAATGTAAATTTCATTTTAATCATAAAGACATTATGAAAATCTAAATTTTATAAAAGTGTCTCACATAATATTTGATGTCACATCTAACAAGTATCTAACGTCACGTCTAACATAAGATTCAAATAAATATAAAATAAACTAAATTTTTAATCATGATACATGTAAAGATTAAGAATTTTTAATATGGGTCAGGTTGGATTGAGTATTAATTGGATAATTAAGGTGAGTTTGAATTTCGATAACATTTAAAATTATCTATTTAATGTGAATTATAAAATAAAATATTTATTTAGTAATTCGTTACCAATTATAAAGTTATAAAAATATTTTTGACAATATCAAAATTCAAATTTTATATACATGATTTAAGTAATATTTAACATCACCACTTATGATATTAGGTTATGACAAACTTATAAATGTAAAACTTAATTATTTAATTATGTTACAAGTTAAGAAATAAATTTTTTTTAACATTAATCAAATTCAATTGTGTTTTTATTACATAACTTATATAATTATCTATTTAATGTAAATTATAAAAACTTGAATAATTTATTAGTCATTACTTACTAATTATAATTGTAATAAATAATTTTCATTTTAATCATAAAAATATTATGAAAATTTATTAGTCATTACTTACTTATTATAATTGTAATAAATAATTTTCATTTTAATCATAAAAATACTATGAAAATTTAAATTTTAGAGCAGTGTCTAACATAGTATTTAACGTCAGGTCTGAAATCATATTCAAACAAATATAAAATAACCTAAATTTTTAATCATGATACAAGTAAATAGTAAGAATATTTAACCTTAGTAGGTTGGGTTCAGTATTAATCAGATAATTAAGATGTGTTTGAATTTGAATAAAATTTAAAATGATCTATTTAATAACAATTATAAAAAAATAATCTTTAATTAGTAATTGGTTACCAATTATAAAGATGTAATAAATATTTTTGGTAATATCAAAATCCAAATTTTATAACATGTGACTTAAGTAATATTTAATTTAATTATTTAATTATGATACAAGCTAAGATATAAACCTTTTTAACATGAATGAGATTATATTGTGTATTGACAAGATAACCTATAAAATTATCTATTTAATGTAAATTATGAAAAATCGTAATCATTTATTAGTCATTACTTACTAGTTATAAAAGTAGTAGATAATTTTTATTTGGTTTAATTGCTTTCTTTGTCTCCGGTTTGGCTGTAGCGTGTCAATTTCGTCGAAACCTGGTTTAAAAATGTCAATTTTGTCCAAACGTAGTAAAATTTGCCTCAATCAAGTTCTTTCCGTTAAATAGGCAGAAACGACGTTAATTTTTTTTCTCTTCTGCTTTTTTTTGCAATGCAGCCTCTTTGTTAATGTATGCAGCATAAAATGATTAGTTTCCAATATAAAGCAATTAAACCCTTTTTATTTCAAAGAAGCAATTAAACCTCTATAAAAAAAACACTATGTTCCACTCCACTTTTTATCAACCTAACTATTACGTGTAGATATATATTCTTCTTTAAATAAAAAACAATGTTTTACTAATATAAACGGACAAAAACAATATATATATATATATATATATATATATATATATTATTACGTAAATATATCTAACCAAAGTATATATATATTTTTGTCTAGCACTCAGTTTCAAAAGAATATTAAATTAATAAAATTATTATAATAAAGTTAAATAGAAATAAAATTTGTAAAAACTCAATAGTATTTAAATTTTGTAAATAAAAATAAAACATAAACGAAGAGAGAGAAAACGAGAACTTATGAAAAAAAAAGTTAATTTTTTTTATGAATTGTTAGTTGGAAGTTTTCATTTTTCTAAATATCTATAGTGAGTTTTGTTTTACTATCAACACAAATATTATTATTTATCAATAGTTTGTTTAAATTTTTGTAAATGTTGACCGAAAAAAATTTCAACAACATTAATTATGATTGTTTTACATTTAAATAATTGTATGTATTAGTAATTGAAATATTTCATCCGAATAAAAATATTTAAATTTGAATTTACTTATCAAATAAATAATGAAAAATAAAATAATTTAAACTAATATCAAATTAAATTCAATATATTGAAATATATCCTTTGAAAAATCCAAGGTAAAATTCAACAAAATACTTGCAATTTACAGTATTGTATCATCTATATTTGTCAGAAAGTTTCAATTCAAAGTTCATTTAAAATTTGTCTATTTTCTTTTCTAATTTAAACATAAAAATGTTTGTCTTTGAATTCTGTTAATTGAAGTTTACTGTATGTTTCTGTAAATGTTTCTTCTGGATTTTATAATTTACGAAAATTACAAATTATATTGTTAGTATAAATTAAAAGAACTTCAGTGAATTTATTTTTTTAAGATAAATAGATTTAGTATTTATATTTTAGGAAAAGATATGTAAATGGTGAAACGAGATAACTATTTGAGCATATTGTTCTTTTAAAAAAAAAAAAGATAAAAATAATTTTTTTTAATGGTAGGATTAACAATTTTCAATAATTGTTTGATGTTGAACACAATAAGAGAGAGGAATTAGCACTTTTCAATAATTGAATGACTAAACCTTCTCTTTCCAATTTCGATGCACAAAAAATCTTATCCATGAATATTATAATATATTATTATTTAATAAATTATTTAAAATTTATTAGAAGAGAGAGAAAAAAAGTTAACGCCGTTTCTGCCTATTTAATGGAAAGGACTTGATTAAGGCAAATTTTACCAGGTTTGGACGACATTGACACTTTTAAACCACGTTTGGACGAAATTGAATTTTTTTAAAAATGGTGGATGAACTTGACACACTGCAGCCAAATTGGAGACAAAGAAAGCAATTAAACCTTTTTTTATTTTAATCATAAAATATTATGAAAATCTAAATTTTATAGTAGTGTTTGATATGATATCTTTTGTCCCGATTGACATAGTATCTAGTGTCACGTTTGACATCAGATTCAAACAAATATTAAATAATCTAAACTTTTAATCATGATACAAGTAAAGATTGATAACTTTTAACATGAGATAGGTTGGATTGAGTATTAATTGGATAATTCAAGTGAATTTGAATTTGGATAATATATAAAATTATCTATTTAATGTGAATTATATGAAATGTAATATTTAATTAGTCACGGGTAACCAATTATAAAAATAATAAATATTTTTGACAATATCAAAATCCAAATTTTATAATCATGACTTAAGTAATATTCAATTTTACTATTAGATTCAGATAAACTTATAAACGTGAAACCTAATTATTTAATTATGATACAAGTTAATATATAAACTTCTTTGACATGAATGAAATTCAATGAAGTCTTAACCAGATAACCTATAAAATTCTCTATTTAGTATAAATTATGAAAACCATGATCATTTATTAGTCATTATTTATTAAGTAAGACATAATTTTTATTTTGATCATAAAAATATTATAAAAATATAAAATTTATAACCGTGTCTGACATGATATACATCTGACGTCACGTCTGACCTAACATCTGATGTTAGATTTAGACAAGTGTAAAATAATCTAAACTTTTTAATCTGATATAAATTAAAATTGAAAATTTTAAGATGAATCGGGTCGGATTGAATGTTGAGAATTTTAAGATGAATCGGGTCGGATTGAATGTTAATCGGATAACCCGTAAAATTATCTATTTATTTAATTTTTTGTGTGAAAATTGAAAAATTACATCTTTCTCTCTCATCTTTTTTGTGTGAAACCTAAAGAGAAAACTGAGAAATACAAGACAAGATGGAGGGAGAGGCTAAAAAGGGAAAAACATTTGGCATAGGGTGTGAGCCTGTGGTGGGATCGTTGGCTCCGGCAAAAAAGAAAGAATATAGAATCACCAATCGCCTTCGAGAGGGGAAACGCCCTATATACGCTGTCGCTTTCAACTTCCTTGACTCTCGTTACCTCAACGTTTTCGTCACTGTTGGTGACAACAGAGTACACCCTCTATTTTTTTTTCTCCACTGCCCTTTTTCATTTCATTCCGAAAGTTTCAATTTTTAATGTTTTTTTCCCTTCTTCTTAGATTACTGTTTATCAATGCCTTGAAGGAGGGGTTATTGCTGTTTTGCAGTCTTATGTGGACGAGGATGTAAGTGAACATTGACTCTTCAGTCTCTATTTTCTCTAACTTTGTTTTTTTTTTTTGTATATGTATGTGTTCTAAAGTTTGTTTCACTTTTTATGTTTTTATGTGGACCAGAAGGATGAGTCTTTTTACACTGTGGGTTGGGCATGCAGTGATGAGGGGAGTCCATTCATTGTTGCTGGAGGAAGCAAGGGGATAATCCGAATCATTGATGCTGGCCGTGAGAGCATATACAGGGTATTTTGGTTACAGTAATGAACTCGTGATAATCTGCATGAAGCTTTTGAACATGTGATTATAGATTTTTTAAATTTCGGTGGCGATTGTAAGAGATTATATGGAGCTTATGTCGGTTTATTTTGTATAAAAGCATTTCAAGGTGGTCTTTGATTGATGGTAGCTCTGTTTACTTTTAATTTTTATGGTTAAGTACTTTTTCTGAATTTTGTTTCGTAGAAAAAAATATTGGTGTCCTTGTTGGAGTTTAGTTTCAGCTTATTAAAGTGGTTCATGTCTTCATATTCATTCTTCTTCGCTTATTTTAAGAAGCTTAACCGAAAAGTGATTCACAATTAACTTCATGGATAAGCTTTTTATTGTTGAACCAGTGCTTAAGTTCTTACTGAATCAAAGCTTATAAGTTATTTACTCATATGTGCCCGCCCTTAGTGTTGATTGTTAGTTGAGATTTTTTAGGGCACTACTGCAAGCAAAATGCCTTTGAATGTATTTTTTTTTTTTGTCAATAATGTTGAAAATATATTGGTTGTGCTCTAATCCCTTCTGCTACATAACATGACATCTCCTCTCTGCAGAGTTTTATTGGCCATGGGAACTCTATAAATGAAGTCAGAACCCAAACATTAAAACCATCACTTGTGATATCTGCAAGCAAAGTAATTGGCTTCTACAAATTTTAACTATTTAAAAAATCTTTTGTTTCTCAATAATGACATTTAAGGTTGATCAGGATGAATCTCTTCGGTTGTGGAATACTCAAACTGGAATATGTATCCTGATATTTGCAGGAGCTGGAGGACACCGCAATGAAGTCCTAAGTGTTGTAAGTGTACTCTCCATCCAGTGTATCTCGTCCTTTTTCTTGTTTACTTACCTACCTATTCGTAGCTATAATATATTTATAATATCTGGACTTTGGAGATTAGCCCAACTAATTTTATGTTTCTTTCTGTAGGACTTTCATCCTTCGGATATATATCGTTTTTGTAGTTGTGGCATGGATACTACCGTAAAAATATGGTCTATAAAGGGTAAGATATTTTGTTTTATGGTAGCTTCTTGATGGTACCTGACTAAAGATGGCAGAGTGAAAAAAATCATATCTCTTTCATCAGTTATAACGAAAATGAAGAAATAAGATAAAATTGATACCTTTTCCACTAGGTGGAGTTGACTACACGGATTAAATGTCACCATTGAGTCAATATTTTTAGGAATGCTATTGAGGGTTCCTTGATCTTTCATCTCCTCTGTTTATCCATCTATCCTATCTTATATATAATCAATTATTATGGATTTGATATACCTTTTTTTATTGTATCTCTGATATTAGTTTCATAATAACATATGCTGCAAGTAGCGATTATTTTTGTAATTTGTAAACAATTCTTGTGCGGAACATTATACCCGTTTCTGTTTACACATTCAGTCAATTGTAATGTACCAACTCTATAATTATCCGTTTCATTTTAATCCATCATGTTCCTTGCGTTTATGCAGATTTCTGGACATATGTAGAAAAATCATTCACATGGACAGATCTTCCTTCAAAGTTCCCAACAAAATTTGTCCAACATCCTGTTAGTAACAATTTATTTTTGGTACGTATCATTGATCTTTGTATAATTCCTAATTCTAGTGATACCTATTTTCAGGTATACAGTGCTTCGGTTCATGTAAATTATGTTGACTGTACTAGGTGGTTGGGTGATTTTATCCTTTCAAAGGTGAGTGATTGCTCAGTGTCAGACTACTCTTCCTTGTGGAATTTAAATGTTATGTTTGTTGTGGAAATAGTATCAGCTTCACGTATCTTATGTAAAGCAGTTGTTTCTGATACTATTTTATTAAAATAGCCAATTAAATTTTGAAAATATTTATGGTAAAACTTTGGTGTAAGTTTGTATGGTATAAATTTTAACGACTTTCTTTGGTAGACAAGCTGAGGTAGCTTTACTGAATTTGATGTTTCTACACTTATCCTTGATGCTCATTTTAAGTGGGAAATAGTCTTCAGTGAAGTTTCTTTGTCTAAAAAAGTTTAATAATTGGGAGACGAGAAGTTATGAAGGTTTTTGAGCAAGTCCTCATTTTAGGCACTCGACAAGGAATCATAGTATCGAGTTTTCAACGAGTTTTCCTCATATTGATATAGTTAATTTGCCAATTCCTTGAGTAATGGATCATTTTACGTTTCCAGAGTGTTGATGATGAAATTATGTTGTGGGAACCAACAGTGAAGGAAGAAATTACAGGAACGGTTAGTTATAATTATTTATTATTATTATTATTATTATCTGTTTTCATTTGTTTTTTTGATATGTAAGTTTTAATCAGCTTCATATTATTTTTTGTGCTTTGTCTGGATTTTTAGGGTGCAGTTGACGTCCTTCAGAAATACCCCATTCCTGCATGTGATATCTGGTTCATCAAGTTTTCATGTGATTTCCATTTCAACATAGCTACAGTAGGTAAGAATGATTGCTTATTTTTAAAATTTATTATTTTCTCTTGTATCAACTGCAGTTCCAGTCCTATAGTGTGATAGTAACTATGGATAATTGGACAATTTGTTGAATACATATTTCTGACAATTTGGACTAGTTCTTTTTGATGGCAAGTCTGTAATTTCAAGATTTTACTTTTGTTTTATGCTCATTTTTTATTTTCTGGGTCTCAGGTAACAGGGAAGGCAAGATTTTTGTTTGGGAAGTGCAGTCATGTCCTCCTGTACTTGCTACAGAGTATGTTGTCTATCAACTGATTATTTCAAAAACAAAACTTAGAGAAAGTTCTATTGATGGTTTGTGTAGTTTTCAATCAGAATTTAAGTTTCATCTCCACAATCTGCAAATAAATATTTGCATTAAAAAGATTATGCAAATTTCTGAGATGAACTCCAATTCTGATTGTAAAAAGCAGTTCAAACAAAGACTTTAAAAAATTGTACCTAAGTTTTATAGTTATTTCAATTCAAAGGTCTTCTACTGTATAAAGTTCTTATGCTTAGTCACACTTTGTTCAGGTTGTCACATCCTCAATCAAACTATCCGATCAGGCAGACTGCTACTTCCTTCGATGGAAGGTAATGCTTGATATATTGATGATGATTCTCATATTTTTGATGCAATATTCTTGTAGTTTTTAACTATAGTCCTCTGTTGTGTGTTATGTTGCAGTACTATATTGAGTTGCTGTGACGATGGGACATTATGGCGCTGGGATGATGTTTCAAACTCTTCAACCTAACTTGCATACATGCAATACCAATCTGACGTGCATGTCAAAAAATCAGGAGCTTGGTTTATTGCGTGTATCTTTGTCTGTTTGTTTATTTTGGTTCGATAAGCCTTATAATGTAAAAGGTTCAACTGAGAACTCATTAGAACTTTGACGTTGTTTAAATAAAATTGAGCCATGCATGTTGCCGGTTTATACAATTTAGAGTTCTTCAGTTCGAATGGTTCTTTCCCCTTTAATATATTATTTAATGGAAAATATTTTCGAAATGAATTAGGGTTTTGCGTGTGAAGCTCGTAATTATCTTCTATGGTGCGAGATGATTTGTTAAGGGTGTTTGAGTTAAATTGTTTAGTAGCGTAGATCTTTATATGTGGTCAATGTTTTCTACGTTCGAAATATGCAGTGAGTAGTTGGTCAATCGTTTTCTTTGTTTTTCAGATAAAGTTATTTTTTATAATGGAAATCAGAGAACTATATGTTGACGTATTTGTTGCAATGTTTTCCGATTTTCCATAAAAGTAGTAACATTATGTTGTATTATTTTTCAAGTGTTTTTATTCCCATGTTAAAGGGTGTTAAGGTTGGTTTTTCATAGGACGTGATCTCATTTGAAGTTTTTATTTATTTTTATTTTAAAATTTATAAAATATTTCTAAAAACAATTTTTAAACGTTACCCAATATATTTTATTTAAGAATCACATTTCTGATTGCAGTATTTCTGATGTGCTTCAAGAAAATCTAACATCGTTCCTTAAAACAAACTCCTGAATACCTGGATATGTTCTCCTTGCACATCTTTCAAGTGTTCTGTTTTTTTAGTAAGATTGAAATTTTGAAGTGTTATGTTTTTGGTTAATAAAGAATTGCCATCAATTTTTTACTCCTTTAAGGCTTCAATGAATCCAACGACTAGCTTGGAGTTATATGAAAGCTCAAAAAAAAGTGGACAACATCCTATATCGACAAATGATAGGTTCACTTTTTGTATCTTATAGTGTCTAGATCTGACATTCAGTGTGTGTTTGTGTACAAGATTTTAGTTAGATCCAAGAGAAACTCACCTAAGCATTGTTAAACGAATATTTCGATATATCAAAGGAACAACCAGTCTTGGTCCATGTTATAAGGGAAGCTTCAAGCTGGAAGTCTACATCGATGTCGATTATGTTGGAGATAAAGTTGAGCGTAAGAGTACAAGTGGAGGGTGCCACTTCATTGGAATAAACCTAGTATCGTGGCTGAACAAGTAGTAGAATACGATCGTATTGTCAATAGCAGAAGCTAAATACATATCAGTCGCACACTCACAACTCTTATGGATCAAGAATCAAGTAGAAGATTTCAACTATTTTGAAGGTAAGATTCCTATCTATTGTGATAATAATGATGCATTTAGCTTATCTAAAAATCCTACATTCCATTCACGCCAAAGCATATTAAGGTTAAACATCACTTCATACGTGATCATGTTAACAAGAGTATTATGGATTTACAATATGGATTTACAATATGTAAACACAAAAGATCAGTTTGCTGGCATCTTCACTAAAGCATTAGTTGAAGATAGACTTTATCGTCTAATTACCCTTATTGGTATGAGAATCATTAAATGAATTTGATTCAACATATGTTAGTCTATGACGTCATATAGCATATAGAGAGTCAAACGTCTATGACACATAGTCTATATGACATCATACATTGCATCATCTAAGATAAATCGTTTACAAGATATCTGCATACATGCATTAGGTTGTGTCTAAATGCCGAACCCTTCTCTAGATTTTCAAACCCAAATCCTTCTCTTTCCAATATGCTCAATATCTCCTGAGGGTCAATCAACCTATTATTCCTATCACCAATTCTCTATCTTTCTCTCTTCATCGAGAAGACAAATTCTCTGACTCCGCCACTCTTCTCATTCTTATGTTACACAAAAACTCTAATCCAAAATTTCTCGATCTTCAAGAGGTACAATATCTCTTTTCAAAATCTATCCGTACTAAGCGCATTAAATGAACGAGACATATCAATCGCCCATGATTAACTTTTCCCTCTATTTAACTCAACTCTTACCTTCACATTCTCAACTCATTCACTCTTCCAAAACTCCAACTTTTCTCTCTCATTTTTATGCCCTCTCAAACTCATAATTTCTCAAACTCTCAACATTATGAACCCATGAAGCCTTCTTCCAAACCTTCAAACCATCATTATCATCGCATCTGATCATCGAACCAAGATGAATATAGTAATCCATCATCCTTTCCTACTATTGTATTTAGAACTTACTTGCCTTATGCAAGTAGTTCTTCCACCTAACCTGCATCCTTCATGATCGGACCCTACATTACCCAATCACCACTATCTTTCTTTCATCCTTCCTTCTTTTGCCTCAGCTTATTTTTCCTCTTCCCTTTTAAACCACCCTATCCATCTCCTTTCCCTTCTGTCTTATGGAATCCTTCCTTCCTAACCTTCTTCTCCTTCCTATTCATTCAACTCCATGTGTCCACATGTTGTCCTATCCCTTCATGACCCTTTTCTTCTCCCTTTCTTCCAGTTCCCTCTGTCGGATGATGATGTTTTTTTTCTTCTTCCCTTTTGATGTTTATCAAATAACTATTTATCCTTTGTTAGAAGAGTTTTGGAGTTTTTGTTCTTAAACAATAAGAGAGATACTTCCTCATTGGTATTAATTTAGTAATCGGGATTCTGAATATGTTTCAAAATAAAATTTCCTGAAGATTTTCAAAATAGACAATCTACAAATGTATAAGGAGTAATCCATTCATAAAATAGTTCTACATTATAATCCTGAATTCAGAATAGTGTATATGATTAAGTAATCTGAAATAGTTATTTAATCATTCATGACATTATGCATTATTATGAATTGTGTATTTTATAACCAGTATTAATGTTTATGTTATCGGGAATGCTGAATTATTGTTCTAAAAATGATATTTTAGAAAATTTTATATAAGCGCTTTGTATTATAGTTTGATTGTTCTCTATATTAATATATAATAAATCAAGTATAATACTTAAAACAATTTAAATTGATAATAAAATTAATCATTATATCTAATGTCAATAGGATTTGGGTGTCTATCACTCGTTTTTAATAATTGAACTTTTGTGTTTTGAATTAAGGTAGTTTGTTTACAATTTGTTATTCATTATTCATAGGAATGTTGGATCTTTTCTTCTAGTTATTTAAAGAACTAATTTTATGAGGTTAATTTTGATGTCAAGGGAAAAGAGTTTTCAAAGATTCAAAATTAAAGAATAAGAGAGCAACTTCATCACATAAGCCTTAATCTATAACTTTTCTCAAGAGTTATGAACACAAAAAAATTTAAGCTTCTTGAAGAATCTTAGATATTTGAAATGAATATTATTAAAAATTGATATGTATAATTAATAAGTTTAATTGATTAAGTGAAAATAAATTATTTATTCCATGATTATTCTTAAAACATAATAGAAAGACTATATTAAATTTACAATATAAGGTTATTGATCTCGAAGGCATATGATTGACGACCACTATTGATATGTTAGACTAGAGCATGAGCATTTTAACATTGTTTTTCATGCTTTTTGATGGTTGTATTTATTGTTTAAGGTTGTTTCTTTCTGCACCGTATATTTTCTTCTTACCCCTCATAGCTTAAAGGAGAATGACCTAAATAGCCTTTATTTAAAAATTATTAAAAATTCTAATATGAAAAATCCTAAACCTATCTCCATATAAAACAACTTCATTGCCAAAAGGCACATCTCCATTGTCGGAAGGCTACAATGACGTGCATCTTCATTGATCGGAATTCCCTGAACCTCCATTACTTGAAGTTTGAAGGTTTGCACCTTGAATCTCCACACCATCATCTATAAAAGGAGTAATTCTCCCTGCACCTCTATGAATTCTCCCTGCACCTCCAAATTTATTATATTGCCCTTCTGAATTTACAAAAAGAATGAAAGAATCTTTTAATGAGATTATTTTTCAAAAATTAAAAGCCTAACCCTACACCCGAAAACCCATTCCAATTTCCCCCACCACACTCCCTCTCTTGCTCTCTGGCGGCGACTCTATTTCCCTTCTTCTCTCGTCGCTCCTTGTCTTCCTTCTTACGTTGTTGTACCTTTCCCTCTTTCTCTCGGCTGCATCTCTCTATGTCTCAGTCGCGCTTTGCATTAAGGTTGGGGCTTTCTTTTCCATTTATAATAAAAGGACAACCTCATTCCGGTAATTTCGTTCACTTTTGATTGTTTTGAGTTGAGAGGTTATACATTGATGGTTCTGATCCGTGGTGGTGGTGATCCGTGGAGGTCCTTAGTTCAATATTTAAATCAAACACACTTAACCGCAGTTGGAGCTGCGGTTTAGGTGCCGTTGTTCGAACAACGTTTTTACATAGCCGCATACGGTTCGCCTTAGTCGCATATCGAACTGCGGACAACCCGGAACCAGAACCGCACTTCCAAGTGCGCCGGCATGCATCCTCGAAAACCAACCGCAGATCCACTTGCGGCTGCCATCAGCCGCAGATCCAACTGCGGCGCCACCAAATCTGCACTTCATAGTGCGACGGCCGTTAAACATATGCAGATCAACAAGATTTTTTTCCCACACCCACAGGATCAAGCAAAAATGAAAATACCGCAACAAACGGTAAACAAACGAGCGACATGGAGGAGGAGAAGGAATACCGCAACACGTTCAAAAATGATAAAAAAGGAGGGAGGAGAAGAGGAGGGGAGGACGACTAGAGGGAGAAAGAAGAAATAATCAAGGGGTGTTGGATTTGAGGTGAGATGCGACAGAGGAAATGGTCAAATTTATTTTACTGGGTGAACTTTTTATAAAACCATATGCTTTTGACACTCGTAGGTAGACTTAGGGTACAGTTGGAATTAAAACAAAATTAGGAGGTGCTGGATGAAGTTTGGAAGGTGCAAGGAGAATCGCTCCTATAAAAATATAAAAGTTTTAGTACCATTTCCTTTCTTGGTGTTGACCATGGTTAAAATTTGATTAATTAAGATTAGTTTAGCTTATTTTTCTAGTTTTTATAAAGCTAAGCTTAAAAATAAGAATTTTAATATTATAGTTTAATATATTTGATGAATTTATATTTTAATTTAAAAATAATATTTTTAAAAGTTAATATTTCTTGAATTAGATGTTCTTAAATTTCAAATTTTGAAATAAAAAGGAAAAGACATAGAAGTACTATGGCCTCCAAAGCCATTTTTTAAAATATTTTTTATTTAATAGCTGGTTTAAAATTTTCCTTTTTCTTAAAATTGTATATTTCCTCTCTCAACGTTTTCATTAAAACAATAAAATAAGATAAAATAGATTAAACATTATTTAAGATAAATAAAACTGTTAATCTTATATTTAGTCAATATAAATTTATTTTATGACTTTAATATCATGTTAAAAAATAAATTTTAATTCTATATCAATTTTATAAAATAAGATTTGTGTCTATTTATTTATTTTTATATATATATATATATACTAAATTGGTATTATTTTAATTTGATAATATAAATTCACCTTATTTTAAATTGATACAATACTTTCACTCCGCTTTTTATAAGATTTTAATATACTTTTATTCGGAAGACAGAAATTCAACAACTTTGATGTAGTACAAAATTAGTTTATTTTAAATAAATATCCTTTTATTAATCTGGATAATTTATTGTGAAAAATAATAATGAAAACTTACCTATTTGGTTAATATGAATCCTAAACAATAGTAATCAAAGTTTACATTAGTTTTCGGTATAAAAAATAATTTGATATTTTCTCAATGTAATTAGTTTATTTTTCAAATAAACGCTGACCATATGTTCAGACAGTGGAACAAACTTTTCATAACCTTGTTCATTCTTAAAACAACGTTTTCAGTGGAAAACTGAAGAATGTTTCCGTTGAAGTTGTGTTGAGGTGCAAGGAAAGAACGCGTAGTTCAATGTTCTTGCTTGATGCATAAATCATATATAACTTGTCGATGTTAATGAAACCAAATTAGTCAAAACGTGTGAACTTGATCTTTTCACCTTTTTCTGCTGAATTTTTCATGGTCAATTATTATTCAATTTCATACCTCTTTTCTTTCTTTAAACACCAACATACTTACCAAAACCACATTGTGCTTTGAATACATTACATATAATATTCTCAATGGTCAAAATTAATTTTATAATCGTCACACATTCTAACACACTTTTTTTTTATACAAAGCTCATTTATCTATATTAACTAAAATTAACTACAAATAACATCAATTATAATAATGAAATCCTTCTCAATATTAACAAGTTATATTTGATAATTTCATATTATTTAAAAATAAAAGTAAGGAATAATTTAAACAAAGTGATTATTTAATATAAGAATTATTATGAACGTGACTTCCATATAATTATTGTAAAAGATTATTAACAAATCCATCTTATATAGTGATTCATAATATAACATATTTGTTTTACATTTTCGACACAACCTATTTTTTCAAAGGCTTAGGTTTTGCATTTTTAATCAATCCAAAAACACCTTTACTGTAATTTTAATTTAATTATTATGCAAATTATTTCTTCAACAGCTTAGGATTAAAATTAATTTTATGCATAATAGTGCATGTTATCATGTAAAATCTATCCCAACTAAATTTTTAATCTTGCAAAAACATCTCCAACTCTATGAATTCAACATATCTCATGTAAAAAAAATTTATTCAATGACAAATAAAGTACAATTTATAAATATATTTATTTCTTAACATAATAAAGACTCTTAGTAAAATTAAAATCATAAGGACAACATTAAATTTTAACATGAATATCTCAAATATGTGATGAACTTTAAAAATAATAACTTAATAGACTTAAGATTATAATACTATATACGTATTTAACGAAGACCAAACATAATTTTTAGGTCACTTATGCCCTTTAATCCGTAATAGAGAAAACTTATTATTTTATACAATCTAAAAGTTGAAGTCAATAATCCGATTTTAATAAAGTCGAAGTCAGAAAAATAACATATCTTAAACTAATATAGTCGTAAAAGTAAATGACTTTAAAGTATATTTTACTTTCAAGGTAGGGCGTAAATAAATATTAATATTTTCTGATAATTGAGAGTATCCAACTATATTGATTTACTATGTGCATAAAATAAATAGAGTCAATTTCACAAAAAATAATTTGGCTAAAATTTGAAGATGGACTTTAATCTTGTTAACAAATATATGTTCAGTGCCAAATTCATATGGGGGCTTAGTCTACATAGGTTAAATATCTTTCTAATATTTAAATTTAAACGTAAAATTAAAATTTCTATTTCTATAAATTTTGATATATTTTAATTTTAAATTTTAAAATAAATAAATATAAATATTTTAATTTGTTAACCTTAAATATTTATATATTAAATAATGTTCCATACTGATTTAAGCTGGAATGTATCAAATAATATATACAAATTTAATGTTTAAAACAAATTTAACAATATATGTATTATTCTTTGCAGCCACTTTCATTGACCTGTACTCTAGCACCCTTCAATGACTTGCGGGTGGGTTTCCTTTGATGGAACAGGGCTTTGTTATTAAAATAGGAAAAAATACATCATATATTACGAGAATAGGCAAATTCAATTCAAAATACGAAAATGAGAAGTCGTGGGGTCAAAACGATTTCAAATAAAAAAGTCGTGCTCCCTGCACGATTTCACACTGTGCATTTGACCAGTGGTAAAGTCGTGCACCCCAAAAACGACTTCTGGGTCCTGTAATCGATTACAATATACTTCCTGTAATCGATTACAATATACTGGTAATCGATTACAAAGTGTTGAAATCGTGACCCCCCTACACGACTTCATTGCAGTAGGCAAAAATGCTATTGGTAATCGATTACGACACTTCTGTAATCGATTACCAGTGTTTTAAGTGTGCAAGAACCACTCTGGTAAGCGATTACAAGCTTCTTGTAATCGATTACCAGTGTGTTTTGGTTGGTTTTTGAAAATGATTTTGCAGTTTACATTTTTTATGTATTGCTTGTGTTATATGAAAAAAGAAATTGCTGTTATTATTTAATGAACAAATTTGAAGAAAAAAGAAAAAAAATATTAATAAGAAATATTAATAGTAATATATTAATAATCGATTTGATTACAATTGGGTAAGATTAAGAAATAACTAATGACGAAACGGACAATTTCCCCTATGATGACCTTCGTTGCGGCAGTAAGAGCATTTTTTTGGCTTATCTGGATTGGATTGATCCATTTCATTATGAATCCTATTTGTAGATGGTCTTCCGGATGTCTTGTGTCGCATTTTAGGATCTGGTATAAAGTTTGGACCTGTATACGCAGACCAATAATCTTGATTTTGGATTGGGTGAAATTGTACTTCATATGCCTTGAAAATGTTGTTAAGACTGTACACTGGATCGATTACTTGGATTATTGGGATATGCGAAAATGTACAAACAATAATGACATGATGACATGGGAGACGAGTAGCCTGGAAGTGACCACAATCACACCACCATTCATTTAGGCTGACCTTATAGGAAAATGGAACAGGGCGGTAGTGGTGAGGTGTTGAAATTTCCTGAACATCAAATTCAGAATTTTCACGGTTGTAGCGATGAACATGACAAAATGCAGATTGTTGCTGATTTTTCCTAATGATGTCGACGATTTGTTCAGGAAATTGGTAGCCTGCTTGTAGCATATAGTTCGCCTTTAATCCTCATTCAACAAACCATGATTGTGTCTTCTCAAATGTTGTTTTGATGAGAGCATATATTGGTAATGAACGTGCTCCCTTTAAAATGGAGTTGTTGCACTCAGCAAGATTAGTGGTCATATGTCCATATCTTCTCCCTCCATCAAAAGCCTGAGACCATTTTTTTAATGGGATTTTATCTATCCAATCAACTTGTTGTGGGTATTGGTTTCTTAGTACAATAAGTTTTGTCGTGACAGTTGGTTGCTTGACCTCGTAAGCTGTAATGACATAATGAATAAATAAATTTTAGAATAATGTTACAAAATTATAAAAGTAAAAATGCATTAAAAATGTTTGTAGTAGTACCTAAATTGATGAATTGTTTTTTGAGGTCATGATTTTTGAATTTGTTGTTGAAGTTGAATGCTAGATGACGTATGCAATAAACAGAGTTCAAACCATCTTGTTCCCAACCAACTTCTTCCGATCTTAAGGCCAATAGGATACCCTTTCCTCTGTCAGTGATGATGCAAATATTTTGTTGAGGGCAAACATGTTCTCGAAGTAGTTGAAAGAACCATATCAAGGCCTCCTTTGTCTCACCTTCTACAATGGCAAAGGCCAATGGGAAGAAAAGATTTATATTGCCAGCTTGAGCTATGGCAGTGAGCAAAGTTTCATGATATTTACCCGTTAGAAATGTACCATCAACTTGGAGAATGAGTTTACAGTATTTGAATCCTTGTATGCAAGGACCGAAAGACCAGAAAACTCTTTTCATAATATAGCAATTATTGTCGGTTTGTCCATCATTCTGTACTGGAGAACCAGTGCATTGTAAAATTGTACCTGGGTTTGCATCCTTGACGGCATGCAACCAGCTCGGCATGTGGTTATAAGAGTCTTCCCAGTCTCCAAACTCCAAAGCAAGAGCCTTTTGTTTAGCGATCCAAGATTTTCTGTATGACAGAATATCCGAATCGAGCTTTAATATCTGCAATCAAACTCTTGATTGGAATGGATGGGTTTGTTCGGACTGAATTTGATATGATCGCGGGCAATGTGAGTACTATCAAGATTTGTATGATCTTGAGATAGTATGGTTGAGAAACACGAATGTTGTCCGTCGATATTCTTGATTTCCCAATATTTACGGACTTTGCTATAAGCTGCCCTCAAACGCCATTGACAACCGTTATGATATTCCACACAACGAATAACATAAATGTTGGGCTTCGATTCAACGGCGGTGTATTTGTAACCGTTGGTTATGTGATAATGTTTGATTGCATCTGGGGGACGTCGCCGCCATCAACCTTCACCCCCAGAAAGCTCACCCTCACCCTCACCACCACCGTCACCGACTGTCCACACCAAAATCTTCAATTTTCCACTCTTGCACTAGCTGAAAGGTATTTCTCGCTATATAAAGACCGTCAAATCATTGAGCCAAAACACCTAGATGACCAATATTTCGAAAGTCACAGTTTTGAATTTTTTGGCATGCTCAAAAATATGGGATTGGATGATTTTGTCTGCGATGTTGCGCGTTATTATCCTGATTTGGTACGTGTCTTTTATAGTAACCTTAAATTTTCTGATAATGTAACAATGAAAACTGAGGTCAACAATGTGAAAATGATTATCAAACCCAGCATTTTTGCTTTCATAGCCAATCTTCCCTCTGTTGGGTTGAACTTTGAGGTTAAATTATTTGAGGATTGGGCCGATGAATACAATATAGACGTAGCCAGACAATTAATTTGTTTGCCACACAATCCTCCTACAAATAGAATTCTAGCCGGCAATATGACAGCTGAGGCTAGAGTATTACATTATGTTATATGTCGTGTTTTGTTTCCACGTGTTTCTAACTTTGCACAGGTAACCGAGGAAGATCTTCTGATAATGTGGATAATAATGACGGCAAAGCAGATAAACTGGACCCATCTCATCCGACATAGGATGAAGAAGGCTTTGAGGCCAGGTGCTCCTTTACCATATCCAACTTTGGTCACCCGGATCCTAGAACATTTTGAAGTTCCATTGGAGGATGAAATATCTGTCCCCCATAGTAGGCATACCACAATATCAGGAGGAGTGATACAGTCATTTGGATTGACCAGAAACGCTGACAACAGATGGGTTCACAGAAATTCTCCTCCTCCACCTCAACGTCAAAATCAACCACCTCCTCAACTACAACCACCACCACCACTTCTTCAACAACAAACTAGTTCATTTGATGACGTCATGAGGGGAATAAACGATCTCCGAACATTTGTTGGGGACAACTTCAATACACTCAATGAAATCATGAATGCAAGATTTGAACAATTGGAGCTGAACATGGGTGACCGCTTTGATACTATTGATGCTCGAGTTGAGCATGTGGAGCACGACATTGACTATCTGCGTCGTCATTTTGGTCCACATGGTGGATCATCTTCCTAGATGCCTTTCAATGTGTAGTGTCCTTTTCTTTTAATTTAAGCTTCTTCCTTTTGTAATGCATTTTTAATTCAATAAAATACTACAAATTTCATTTATGATTTTGTCTTATGATTTACATGAAATCAATTACTCTTCCTATACATAACAATACATCACAATGTAATCAACAACAATGTGTGCTTACAAAAATTCATATCATTACACATAATTAACTTCAAAATATCAGTTACAACACAATAGAAATTTTCTTAAACCAACCAAAACACACTGGTAATCGATTATAACAAGCTTGTAATCGCTTACCAGGGTGGTTCTTGCACAATAAAAACACTGGTAATCGATTACAAAAGTGTCGTAATCGATTACCAGTAGCATTTTTACCTACTGCAATGAAGTCGTGCAGGGGATCATGATTTCAACACTCTGTAATCGATTACCAGTATATTGTAATCGATTACAGGACCCAGAAGTCGTTTTTGGGGTGCACGACTTCACCACTGGTCAAATGCACAGTGTGAAGTCGTGCAGGGGGCCACGACTTCTTCATTTGAAGTCGTTTTGGCCCCCACGACTTCATATTTGGTCAAAATTTGCCCATTTACGTAATATTCTAGGCAAATATGTCTAGTTTGGTGCAAAAGCCTGGAACCAGAGATCAAACTAAAAACAAAAATAAACATTTCATATTTGAGTAATCCTTTTTTAATTTTATAAAATAAATTTATAATTAATAAGAACTTTCTCATATAAATTTTATGCTGATTAAAATTCATAATATAAACATATTTGAATATTTAAGTTGTATGCTAGATTTATAATAAACATTTCAAATCATTATATTAAACGGTTTTTAAATATTGATAAATGATAGCATATTGAAAGCAACATATTAACATTATTTTTTTCAGACTTGTTTGAATGAAATTCAAGAGGTAAAAAGATTAAACTTTTACTAATTTGTCAAAATATGCATTCAAAAAAAAAAAGAAAAAAAAAGGAAAGAAGAATGAATATGTTTCATTGAGAAATGAGAGGTCTCACTTTTAAGTTTTGTATTCTTATTTACAACTTTTGACTTTAAGTATAAGGGATTTTAATTTCTTAATATTGTAAACATTGCATAAAATTTTAAGATTATAATTGTTTAAAAGGTGCGCGATTAAATGTTATTAACTATATGATATATGTCTAAGGATATATGCTATACTTAGTTCTTATAATATTAGAGAAAAGTTTGATTGGCTACATATCAACTAATCAGAAAGCATTGCTTATATGTTTGAGTACGTTGTGATTATCTATGTCAAGGTGTATTTGACCCTCATGTTATGATCCAACATTAAGACAGTTTGGTCGCATACATGAAGTTAAACTGAAAACAGTATTTGTAGGATGTTCACTAAGTTGATTTAAGGTTATGATTAAGGTATAATTATACATCTTTATTAACTAAAGACTAATCAAGGTCATTAGCATGAGTCAGGCTCGCCCAAGTAAGAAGGCCATAAACATGATATAAATAACATAATATATGAAGTAAATTAATTATGTCTCATAATTAATTACAACAATGATTACCTCTTGACGCACTTGGTTAACTTGAGCGTTAAAATATCTTTTGTAGACACAACCCTATCCTTATTTGTATTAGAGAAGACGAGTACTATTGAGAAGACAAAAACTCCTACACTTAAAGCTTGAAATGTTTGAAGTTAAAATCTTTGCAAAGTATATTCGATTTTGTAACAACATTAACAAAACACTGAAAGGAAATAATTTAACTTAACTTAGTGAGTGTTAATCAAATATAATATTTATATTATTTTAATGAATTTTTATTTGGATATTTATAAGGTTTGTTATTCTTAATTACTTTATTAATACTTTGTATTATTTAATTAAGGATAATCTTACTTAAGCGAAAGTCTAGATGGTGTCCGTTTGCATTTGCACAATCTATCTTAGTGATGCAATGTACATATATAATATTATTTTCTTTAATGTAATTATTTATTTAATGTAAATACATTTTAGAGAAAAAAAAATTAGAAAACATGATCAGTAATTTATAATTTCATATTGAAACTTTTTTTCAAATTGTTTTAAACTAAATGATGAAAAAATATTATAAAGATAAAAAAATAAAAATAATAGCGCTAATTAACCATCTCATTAACGATAAATTTAAATAGTAAAATATGTAAATAAAAGAAAAATTATTTTAATTAAGATTCAACCAAAAATACGTATTCAGAAAATAGTTAAAATTTAATTAAATCAATTATTTAATATCAATTTAATTATTAATATTAACATTTACATAAATATTAACATTAACATCAACATTAATATTAATATTAACATTAATAGTAATAATAATAATGTATATCAGGATATAGACTTAGCTCACTTGATTATGATCTGAAAATTTTAGAGAATGTTGCTTCTTAGTTCTCTAATAGTTCAATGTTTTGACTTTGATGCAAGTTTCTTTCTGATTTTTGACTTTTTTCAAAGACTTTTTATTTTTCTCTTGTTCTGGTTGCTGTTTTGCTTTTCTCATGCTCTTGTTCCTTTTTTCAGGGCAGAAACGTAACCAAGTTCTTGTTGGTGTTTTTGAACCACGGACATATAATAAGAGTGAAAAGGAATTGTGTAATTAACATAACAGGGGGAAAAAAATAACACATTCGTCATTCAAAGATAAACCAGTAAACCCATGTTTTAAATTCATTTTTATCATAAGTTATTAAAGATTTAATTAGTTATTTGGTATATGTTTTTGTTCAAAAGTATCATTATAATCTTTCAGCTTTTTTTTTTAGTTTTAATTTGATTTCTATTTGTGAAATTGATATAATTTAATCTTGATTTTTGAAAAATTGATATAATTTGGTTATTTTTATTAAATTTCTTAAAACAAATAAATAATTTTTTTATCAAAATTAAAGTAATTAATAAGAATGATTTTATTTTGTTGATATAATTAGCACGATCTTAATATCTATATATCTTCATGAAAAATCATTAATTAGTTTTAAAAAATGTAATAGAAAGAATCAAATCGAATCAATTTCATACAAATCTAGACCAAATTATATCAATTTTCACATATCAAAACTAAATTAAGACTAAAAAAAGAAATGAAAAATTAAATTACATTTTTGTTAAACCTTTATTAAATGAATTTGACATTTTGATTATTGAAATCTCATATTTTTTTTGGTTGTTGGATTAAATAAACTGATGGTGGCAAACTAAACAACCTCTGTTTTAATTTATAATCTTTCTATTTTATTCCATTTTATTTATTTTTTTCTATAATTTGGATGTTATAAATATGGCATGATAATTAATTACATATTAATTAATGGTTGACTGAGGTTTCTGAACATGTTGCTGCTCGTTTGCGACAAAACCATGAGCTGGGAAGAAAAACTTCTTCTTCACCTCATCCTGCAAATGAAAAATTCTCGTTATTATTTGATTAAATCAAAATTTATTTAAATACGGTTTAAAAGTAAAATACATGTTAAAAAAAATATTCAAATGACGCTTTATTTATTGGTGGTGCATTAAATCCATGGGCATATGTTGTTTCTGTGTTTGCCTTTTTTCCCAAGACCATAGGCCATGTTTGCATGATTTAGAATCAATTTAAGTCATTGCTTCCGTAAGTTTTTATAAGATAATCAAATATTTTCTTTATAAATTTAAATCAAGTTTCATATCTTATTCCAAAACAAATACAATAATATAAAAAATCAAACACATAGATTAATTTCATTGTATGAAAAAATGTAAAAGACTTGGCTTTTTTATTCTTAATAAATTTCCACATTTTATTTATATTTTCAATAATTTCCTTTCCGTTTCAATACTCGATAATAATTTTAATTTGGTCTCTTTATGAGCCATACACGTTTTTTTTAGTCTCTAATGAATTTGTAACTTTATATATATAATATTTTGATTCTAATAAAATTTTTATATATTTTTTAATCTTTATAGTTTATTAATATTTTCAAAGTAATAAATTGTTTGTTAACTGATTAGGAGATTATTTTAAAGAATTAATTAATACTATATAAATAGTGTTGTTTTTCTTAGTTAAATTTGCGTCCCCTAGTTATTTATATAGTTTGTTTGTTTATTTTTGCGTTAATATCATAGGTTTTCATTAATGAGATGACTGATTAAATAAATATATATAAAAAAATCATCCGATCACATAATAACTATTAACTGTAGTTCATCCTAATATTTGAAATATCAATTATATACCATGTTAAAATAAAAATAAAAAGTATTACCAATGAATCTACAATCATAAATATATTTAGATGAATTACAATAATTTTTTTTAAAATTAGGTCACCTTTTTTTTTATTAAATTAGGTCAACCTAACCTAACTTTTTTCGTAAGTAAATTTTCAATGCTCTTAAAAGAAAGAATTAGATTAAACCCATTTTAAATGTAAATTTTCAACTCACGTTATTAAAGTAATCTAATAATAAAAATTCAACCAATTTGGTCTTTCCTAACATCTACATAGCTACAAAATTTATGTCACGTGCATTTATTTATGTTATAAAAATTGAAAATCTCAAACACGACTAGGATTATATTAGAGGTAGAATTTTAACTCACTCTCAAAGTAAATTTGAAATCTGATATATTTTTTAGCTAGTTAAATCTTGGGTCAGTTAAAATATTCAGTAAATATTTTAGCCTTATATATGAGGAAAACACGTCCAGAAAATAGAAAAAAAAATGATATAATTAAAAATGATTTTTGCCTTCTAATTTAAAGTACAAAACGCGTCAACCTGGTCTTCCAAATTAACATTCAAAAGAAAAAAAATATTAAAATTAAGATCTATAGAATAAAGTTAGTCTACACCTTTTCTAGACTGCAGTTTGAAAGTCTTGAGAAAGAAAACTGTGAAGCCAAGGAACGATTCTCCCTTTCTAAGTTCTCACCTATCTACCATTAATTTCCTAAGTATATATACCACTGCTTGTCTCTTCAACCTCTTCATCCAACATCTAAACTAAACATAACTTTCTCTCTTTTCTGTCTCTCACAACACCAACATAACATATTATACCACACACCTCACCATGGTTTTTCCAAAACCTTCTTCTGAATCTGACCTCTTTCTTCATTCCAACTTTGCCTCTTGTTATGGTCGAGACTCTCTTCCCAGGTATGCTTATTTTCCTTTTTCACTTTTTATCATCGCTTTTTCATCTATTATGTGCACTCAATATATATCATTATTTTGGTCATGCAGGTTCACCATGCCTCAGAACTCCATGCCTAAAGAGGCAGCGTACCAGAACATACATGACGAGTTACAGCTTGATGCTATTCCCAAGCTTAACTTGGCTTCCTTTGTCACCACTTCCATGGAGGAGGAGTGCAACAAGCTCATCATGGAATCTATCAACAAGAACTATGTAGACATGGACGAGTATCCTGCCACCACTGACCTTCATGTATTTTCTCTTCTTTTACAGCTATACAACCATCTAAGTTTCCTTTCCGATCTTTATACTTTAGACTATGGAATATATTTGTTTGGCTTTTGACCCCTCACTAAATTTTCTTTCTTTCTGTGGTGTTGAAAACAGAACCGGTGTGTGAATATGATAGCACGTTTGTTCCATGCTGAAATCGGAGAAGATGAGAATGGTATTGGAGCAGGAACTGTTGGGTCATCAGAAGCAATAATGCTGGCAGGACTTGCATTCAAGAAGAAGTGGCAGAACAAACGTAAGGCAGAAGGCAAACCTTATGATAAGCCTAATTTGGTCACTGGCTCCAATGTACAAGTATGTTGGGAGAAATTTGCCAGGTATTTTGAGGTGGAGTTGAGGGAAGTGGAGGTGAGAGAAGGATACTACGTTATGGATCCTGCCAAAGCAGTCGAGCTGGTTGACGAAAACACTATTTGTGTGGCTGCAATATTGGGTTCAACATACAACGGAGAGTTTGAAGACGTGAAGCTCTTGAATGACTTGCTGCTACAAAAGAATAAGCAAACTGGGTGAGTAATATTATTCAATTGATTAGCTGTAGTCATGAATTAAAGTGTTACTAAATTGGTAAGGTTGTGAGATGACAGATGGGAAACTCCTATTCATGTGGATGCTGCAAGTGGTGGTTTCATTGCTCCATTCCTATATCCAGAGCTGGAGTGGGATTTCAGGCTGCCATTGGTGAAGAGCATAAACGTGAGTGGACACAAATATGGGCTTGTTTATGCTGGTATTGGTTGGGTTATTTGGAGGACAAAGGATGACTTACCAGAAGACCTTGTGTTCCATATCAATTACCTTGGAGCTGACCAACCAACCTTCACCCTCAATTTCTCCAAAGGTCCTTCTTTACAGTCTATGTCTATTCCTTCTTCACCTTCATTGCATATATAATCATACCATATGCTTACTTTGTCATCTTCACTTGCAGGTTCTAGTCAGATCATTGCTCAATATTATCAACTAATTCGACTTGGCCAAGAGGTGAACTTGTGTAGTTGGATTTATTAATACTCTAATTATTACATAAAAATTAATCATATATCTCTAATGAATGATTACATTTAACAATAAAGTAAAAACATCGTCGAGAGAATAGTGGATGAACCATTTTCTCTTAGAAACGTTTGATGAACTTGAATATATACGCTTACCTCTGTTGTTGAATTAACTATAGGGTTATCGGAGCATAATGGAGAATTGCAGAGAAAACGCAATGGTGGTGAAGGAACATTTAGAGAAGAGTGGACGCTTTAACATACTCTCAAAAGACGACGGTGTTCCAGTGGTGGCATTTTCTCTGAAAGACAGAAGTCAGTACGATGAGTACAAGATATCAGAGATGCTGCGGCGACACGGTTGGATCGTGCCAGCTTATCCAATGCCACCTGCTGCTCAGCACATCAATGTGCTCCGCGTGGTGATCAGGGCTGAGTTTTCACGTACCCTTGCTCAACGCCTTGTATTTGACATCAACAATGTGCTGCATGAACTTGAAAAACTACATCTTCCCAAAGTGATCAACAACATTACGGAAGAGAAGAAGGAGTTGGTTGAAAGTGCGGTTAAGAAAACAGCATTGGATGCACATAGGGAAATCATTGCTCAAGAATCGCACAAGCGTCAGAAAATCATGGCTGCGTAGCTAGGGAATTCTGGCTCACCATGCCAATTAAATAAGAAGCCTTCACTATATTTTTTCTAACTATAGTTGCCTTATTCATTTTTGAAAATTATGTCATTTCAACACATTAGTTTATTTCATACAAATTGATGTCAATTGAGATATGCAATTCACATTAATGTAATTTTTTAAAAATGTTCCACCATATTGATTTTGTTGTGAAATCTCAGTTGTTGACTTTAATGGATTAGTATTTTGTTCTATCAGCCAAAGGCGTATAGCATAGAGAAGGTATAAGAAGTAGCATAACCAGAATCATATATCACACAATTCCCATAAGTTTGTGGATCCAATGGTGGACAAGTTTGTGGATTTGTTTCCATAAGAGGCGCTTGGACTACAACCTAGAGAGGTGGAATTCTCTATTGGCTTTATGCCTGGAGTGCAGGATCAGTGTTAATAACACCTTGATGGTTCCTGCTCGGTTGAATACACAAAAAGGTCATCCCTACTCGAACATCAAAAACAAAAACGACCATTGTTCGACCAACAAAAGCTAAGGATGCTAGTAGGCTTCATGAGAGACGTCGGAGATAAGATACTATAGTGGTGTTCATCCGATTTTTGTAATAACAGATACTATAGTGCAATTGAAGTAATTTGAAAATTAATAATTACAAAAAAAAAAAAAATGGAAGCAAGTAGAAGAGATATCCTTATAATGTTGGTTGCTCCATGCAAAGCGATTTTTCGGACTTGAATACTTGGTTATTTGGACAGGACAACCACCTTACTAAGAATCCATAGCACTAGGGAAAACTCGAAGGCAAATAGAGTATGAAGCAATCCTCGATCAAGTGAATACCCATATACCGTTATTCCCCCCGTGATTATGCTGTAAATATGTTACTGTAAAAGTAGAACATGATGAAGAAGTAATTAGTCTAAGCCCGATTTTGAATTGGATTTGAAAAGGAAAAGTAAAAACTGAATTGATATGGTTTATAATTTTGAAGTCTAATTTGAATTTAAACTCACTTAAGGTTTGTCGGGTTTGGAAAGACGAAAGTTGTGGTGGGATGACTGATACGTGTATGTTGGAGGAATCATCAGAATCAGTGTCACTAGCGAGGCCCTCAGACACCTGAGATTTGCAATGCTCTGATTCAGCAGATGCAGTGGTGACCAGCATGTGCCATCTTGTGGCAATTGCGACTATTCCTTGTGCTCTGTGTGTGATTCTCGCTGCTCCCAAAATGCACATGAAGAAGCCACTCAGTTGCACTGCTGAACAAATCTGCATAAAAAGAAAATTATGAATTAAAATTTATTCTGTATAGAATTAATGAATTAAAATTTGTAAAAATTATATGAGAATCTTCTTACCACAAGGTCACCAGAATTGAAGAAGGTCTTGTGAGAGTTGGAAGCCAAAACAAGAAGCAGAGCACCGAGCTGACTAACAGTGATGGTAACGACACATCCAATTATGAAGAATCTATACCTGTGACTTGTAACCCACAACTGCCTCCTGATCCTGACATGCTCTTTGAATATGACCCCTGCCTCTGACCCACACCCTTCAAACAGCTTGTGTACACCTTCAAACCTAAGCTTTTGAAGCTCACATGTGAGTCTGAAGAGCACGCATACCAACAGGAACACCCCAGTTCTGTAAACCCAACACACCAGCACCAACACAAACACTATTGAGTTCAGAGGAAACCCAGGTCTTATGTCTGGGCCTGAGATCTTAACTGCTGAAAAGAATATAATCTTGTGGACAAGCTCCACCAAGAAGGAAGGTAGGATTATGTATGTCAAGTATCTGAAAGCCTTCTCAAGCTCCCGTGTGTACCCGCGTCGAACATAGTTTGTGTCTTCTTGCAAAGCGTCTAGGAACAGAAGCTGCCTAAGCCCATACCTACATCACAATGATCACTCTAATCATATAACACAACTCAATTGTGTTAGAACCATACCAATATCATTAAGAGTAATCAAATGGTGTACATGTCAAATTTTTCTTATCACAACTAGATGCACACATCTAGCCTTTGGGCAGAGCTTGATGTATGATTAAATTTCACAATAGGAGTTTCAAAAAAGTGATTAAGTATTAAACTTCATTTTCTAAAACAAGAATATGAATTAATAAAAATAACGAGACCACTAAATACTACTATTTTAGAATAAAAGAAATAGTTAGTTAAATAAAAGCCTATGAAAAAATTATTCTTAATCAAAAATTAGTTGAGAAAATTTTAATTTTTGTTTTCAAAAAATATGGTGAAATCACAATCGCGACTGAACAAACAAAAGATTTAACTACATTGTCAAGTAACACAATGAGTATAGATTGAAAAGGTGTGAAGAATACTCGGTTGAAAACGTCTTTCAATCAAAACTTAAATTATAATCTCAAAATAAAGAATATGAAGAAAATAAAAGTGGAGGAGAAATTTCTAGAAATAAAAAAAAATTATAGAAGTTTCCCTATGACTCGTCAAGAAAAATGTCATTCATGTGCCATCTATAAAAAGACAAGTCACTTGGAAAAAGATGGTTGACATCATGAAAAACCTCAATGTCAGTACTACAAGAAATTTGGTCACGTAGAGAATTATTGTCGTAATAAAAATAAGTAACAAGCAAACTTTGTGGAAACATAATTAGTAGAAACACTTATTCTATGTCAATCAAGAATCTGCTACCGGAGAAGGAAGTTGGTACTTGGATAGTGGATGTAGCAATCGCATGGCGAAAGATCAAAGCATCTTCACAAACTTTGATAAATCTATCAGTGTCAAAATTTGGTTGGGAAATGAAACCACAATGGAGTCTCAAGGCAAAGGAACTGTCATGGTGGAGATAAAGAAAGGTACGAAATTCATTAAGGACATTTTACTAGTTCCCAATCTTAAAGAGAATCTTTTAAGTATTGGCCAAATGATGGATATTCTCTTTATTTTAAAAAAGATACATACAAAATTTATGATGGTAAAATGATAGAAATTGGCCAAGTAAAAATGGAGAAGAGAAATAGAAGCTTTCCAATAAACCTCAAACTTGGAACTAATATTGTCATGAAGGTAGAACTAATATTCATATATGAGATTTGGCCACTTCAATACACATGCCTTAAAGCTTTTATATCATAAAAACATGATGAAAGATCTTTCATAATTGAAGGAGAATAATGTATCATGCAAATGATGCCTCCTCGGAAAAAAAACACTGATTACCATTCTCATCAGGAAATGCATGTAGAACAAAAGACTTATTAGAGTTAATCCATACTGTGGTTTGTGGACCGATGAAGATCACATCACAACACAGGTATTTTGTCTTCTTCATTAATGACTTCTCTAAAATGAAATGTGTATATTTCTTAAAGGCAAAGTCATAAGTCTTAGGAGTATCCAAAAAATTCAAGGTTGTTGTCGATAAGCAAAGTGGAAAACATAAAAAAGTACTTAAAAGTGATCATGGCAAGGAGTGACAACTTACAAATATACTCCACAACAAAATGGTGTGTTGAAGAGAAAATTTTGCACAATTATCGAGATGACAAGATCAATGCTAAAAGAGAAAAGTATGCCTAACATCTTTTAGACTAAAGTAATCTACACTGCAATTTGCATTCTAAATAGATGTCCAACTAAAACAGTACAAGAAAAGACTCATGTTGAAGGTTGTAATGGAAGAAAGCCATAAGTTAAACACCTACGAGTATTTTAATCTATCTACTACATACATGTCCTGGTCAAAGGAGGCACAAACTTAAAGACAAGACTATATGAGTATTATTCTTGGGATATTCACACAGTTAAAAGGCTATTGAGTCTACAACCCAAAAACAAAAAAGGTCATCATTAGTCAAGATGTTGAGGTTGATGAAAATGCTTCTTGGAATTGGGAAGAAGAAAAAGTTATTAAAAGCAACATTTTAGTTCTAGTACAACAATCTCAAAAAGAAACTCAAGAAGAGGAAGGAGATTCAGGTACACTTTATCCATCTCCTCAACAACAATAACAAGATTTGTCATGTGAATCCACTCTAAGACGAGTAAGATCTTTGGTAGACATATACAAAACTTGCAATATGACCATGATTGAGCCTAATTGTTATGAAGAAACATCAAAGTAAGAAATATGAGTCAAGGCTATGGAAGAAGTGATTAAAATGATTAAGAAGAAAAACACTTGGGAGCTCGTAAACTGCCTATATGAAAAGACATTATTAGAGTGAAATGAGTATAAAAAACAAAGCTCAATCCTTATAGAACTATACAAAAGCACAAGGCAAGATTGGTTGTTAAAGGTTACTCATAACAACCAAGAATAGACTACAATATGATATTTGATCTAGGTCTTCACTTATATACAATTAGAGTTTTAATAGCTCTTGTAGCAAAAAAAAAAAAGATGGAACATTTATCAACTAAATGTCACATTATCCTTTCTAAATGTAGTGCTCGAAGAAGAGATTTAAGTTGAACAACTTCACGGCTTCATCAACAAAGACAATGAAGGCAATGTACTAAGACTAAAAGAAGCCTTACACAGCCTGAAACAAGCTCCTCGAGCATGGTATAGCAAAATTGACTAGTACTTCATCTTTCAAGGATACAAGAGGAGCAAGAATGGGCTAACACTGTATATTAAGGCACAAGGTCAGTATCTTCTCATTATCTCCTTATATGTTGATGATCTTATATACGGGAAACAATATAGAGATGATGAAAGAATTTAAAGAAGACATGATGAAGATATTTAGGATGATCGATCTTGGGCTTGATGAACTATTTCTTCAGTATAAAGGTGAAACAATAAAAATAAGATATACTTATCTCTCAAAAGAAATATATTGAAGCTTTATTAAAGAAGTTCAAAATGTATGATTGTAAACTTGTTGTTACTCCACTAGTGGTAAACAAGAAGCTACAAAAAGATATAGAGAACAAGAAGTAGATGCATCACGCTACAAGAGTTTAATTGGAAGTCTTTTGTATCTCAAAATCACACAACCAGACATTTGTATGCTACAAGTCTTCTATCAATATTTATTCAAAAGCCAAGTCAAATTCATTATGGAGTAGAAAAAATAATTTTAAGATATCTACAAGGCATAAAGGAGTTTGATATATGGTACAAAACCATTACTAACTCAAGGATGATTGGCTACATAGGTAGCGATTGGACAGATCAATGGACAATACATCAAGATAGACTTTCTCATTAGGATTAGGTATTTTATCTTAGGTATCAAAGAAGTAAGCAACCGTGTCACAATCAATAGTAGAAGAAGAGTATATAGGAGTTGCTGAAACCACGAGCAAGAAATATGACTATAAAGAATACCTAAAGAATTTGGTAAACCACAAGATATGCCGACTAGTTTTTATTATGACAACAAATTGACAATAGAAATAGAAAAAAATTCAGTCCATATCAAAGAACAATAGCCATTAAATATCACTTCATTTGAGATGAAGAAATAACTAAACAAATTCAACTTGAGTACTACTCAACAGAAGACCAAATTGTAGATATTTTTACGAAAACATTATCAAAACCAAGATTTGATCTACTGCACACTATACTTGGAGTTACCAAATTTGCATCAATGATGAGTATTAAAGTGTAATGCAAATTCTAGAAGCATATATAAAATCCTAAGATAAAAGTAATATAATATACTACAAATTTTAGAATATTATAGAAAAGTTTAAGAAGAAAAAAAATTAAGAAAATTTTACATAGATAAAAATCTTAAACATTCAACATAAGTTATGGTTAGTATTTTCTAAAATAATCCGAGTCTATAAGACAACATCTAACACAACATATAACTACAAAATATATTATTTCTAACTAATTCTTCTGTTTTCAGGGTTTTCGTTCTCTTATCAACTTTCCTTTTACAACCTCAATAAATTAAGAATAAGCTTTTCAAAAGGGGCATTTGAATCCCAATGTCAAAACATAAAAACCTTGATTTAAAGTGTTTTATATGTAGCGTAATTGCAAGATGCATTTGAACTTTTGTTTTCTTACATATAATCAATTAAATTAGATTTGAAAATCTTTCAAAATGTTAATAGACAGAATTCTAGTTCGTGAGGTTTAACAGTCTACCTATATTGGAATCATAATAGTATACCTTTTAAGAAATTGTTAAATAGCCGTGTATTGCATGCTTTACAATATATTGGAAAAATTAGATATTGTGACAAAGTAGACGAAAAGAACTGGACGTTGATGAGAAAGAAAGAAATATAAGGAAAAATCAAAAACAAAACGAACACTCAATGTATAAAGCTATTTATGCAAACACATATACTGGCACGATGAGGTATTTGTTTTGGTACCTTCTGAAGAAACTGGAGATTGTAAGGAAGGAAATAATGGCGAGGGCAGATTCGGGCAGTTGAACAAGCTTGTTGAAGGAGAAGGGGTCATCTTCTGGTGCGGAGGAAGGGATTTCAACGAAGATAGACGTGAGAAGAGGGACAAGGATGGTGAAGAAGATGAAAGTGACATAGGATATGAGTTTTCCAACGCATGAAGAGTGGTCAAGGGCACACCACTTGAGGCTGATGCGAAAGTTCCGCAGTTCATCGAAGATTATGGACTTTGATCTCGCATATGATGGCTGTAGGAGCAAGGGAACAGTGTTATTTAAGGATTGGTGCTGGTGGGATGACAGTTCTTCATCTGGGTTGTTTTCAGCAAAAGACACTCTTCTGTTCGATGGTTCAATGTCAATGCTTGTGTTGTTGGGTTTGGAAGGATTCATTGTTTATTGTGAGTTGTAAGAGACAAGAAGACTATGATTGTGTTTATTTCTACTCTGATATCCTTGGGATTAATTAAGATATGATGTAAAGTTATAGTGTACTTAAAAACTAATGTATTATAGAGTTCTCTAGAACTTAAATATTGTCCTTTTATATCATGAATTCCTCACCATTTTTTATTAGATTAGAATCAAAAGATGTGTATAAGTGGTCATTTATCTTGGCTTTAATGGAACTTTATGGAAGTTCAGTAACATTTACGGTGGACACAAGAAAAGGAAGAAAGCAAACCTTGCTTAATCTCGTGAGTTTTTTCTTTTGCCTTCTGCTAGAGGTTACAGTTTGAAGCCAAGAATAAAGGGTATAGAAGGAGAACGACACCGGACAGAGAAAAAGGTTAAAGTTGTCGATTTCATTAGCATGAGACATTGTCAATTTCTTCTGTCCTTTATTGGTTCCGTGTTTCTTTTCCATGAAAAAGATCTTCATGTGCTGAGAAAAAAACTCTCAACATATTCTTGATGTATTATTCATGCTATCTTTGTATTTTGACCATTTTCTCAACATTTCATATTTAAGAAACCACTTTATTACTGACCTTCCACTTCAATAGTCATTTGATAAAACATTGGTATGCTCAAAATTTATACAGCTTCAAACAATCTATTACCCTTAGAAGTCTCAATTTAATCCATGGTTCCAGGACCCGCCCCAATCTATTATTGAAAAAGTTCTATTTTAAGAAGTCCGTTAAGCAGGGGTAAAAAAAAGTCCCAACTTCCAAAATCCCCTCTCAAGTGGGATAGGGTCAGAGTTAAAGTGAGTTTAGTCACAGCAAAACTTTAATTAAATTTTAGAAACAATACAATTTATATATACATAATTTATTGTAATTTTATTCTCTCTCTTTTATATATATATACATATATATATATATATATATTATATTATATATATATATATTATATGTTATATTATATTAAATATTTATGAATCAAATTGGTCAAATAACTGCATTAGAAAGATAAAAAAAATGTAATATTGAAAATTTACATTTTAATCTTATAAACAGTCACTCAAAATACCGAAATATGTTAATTAATTATAAACAATTCGTTTAATATCTATCAGTTTTTCATTAATAATTTTCAATTTATTCTTATATTTTTACTTATTTCTAAACTGCTCATACAACTTGTCGTATTGGTGGTATGTTTTTTGACTAATATGAATATTTTTAGAGGTGCTACATAAATTAAGAAGAACAAAAGTAAATTCACAAGAATTAAATATGAAAAGTTATAGAAAAAAAAAGCAAAATTTAGCAATTTCAAAAACTAAAAACATTTAAGTTTATATTTAATTTTAAAATTCCCTTTTCAGGATATCTATTTTTTTCTTCAATTTCACCTAATTTTTTTTTATCAACAGAAAATAAATAAAATATAGGAAGTACATCTATGCTTATACATATCACAATGATTACAAAAATAGGAAGAACTCAACTTGAATCACTCTCGAAGAGACTCCTACAAAAACCTTTACAACTGCCATTTCAATAACGGAATATTGAAGGGGTAGCCGGTGCATGGCACCCCAATCGTTTTGAAAGTTTTTAAATTATATGTAATATATATATATTGAGAATTGATGAGAATTAATTTAGGTATTTTTTTAATAAAATACAATATTTAATGCTAAGAAATAATAAAACATAAAATCAAATATAATAAATGATAAAAAAAAATTATTAAAATGTTTTCTATTTTCTTTCCCATTATCTTTTGAGTTTTTTCTTTTATATATTTTACTTATTTTTCTCTCTCATATACTTTCTTATTTTCTTTTGTTTATGAAGAAAATAAAGAAAATTAGACACAAACTCATTATTACTGTTCTCGTTTTTTAGTTGTTCTTTTTTATTTTTGACAAGAAAAGTTCAAAAACTTACGAGTGAGGAATTTTATCAACTCAATGTTTTACAATAATAGGAAAAGCAAGGATATTTTTCTTGATCGATCATTTAGTTAATCTTATTTTAAATTTTCATGTTTCTACCACTATGATAGAATGATCAGCAATGAAAATTATCAAAATAAGATTGCAGAATAAAATAAAGATGAATTTATTGCTGACATTATGGTTATTTACATTGAAAAAGAAATTTTTGTTTAGATTATGATAAATTATTTTTTAGTCTTTTAAACTTAAACAAAAAAAAAAGGTATGTTGATGAAGAATAAAAGAATAGATTTATTTTTTAAAAGTAATATAAGGAAATTGTGAAGATGAAAACAGGATAGATTAAACTTCTTCATATATGTTAAAGCGTGATACTAATGATACTAATAATCTAATTGTTGAATTAGAGGAGTCCTTTTTTAAAGGTTCAAAGACATACAATTGAGGAATTTCATCAGTCATGCTTGAATAGAAGGACATTTTACATGATTGATTGTTTAGTTCATTTTATTAACTCTTCTTGTTTCTACAGTTATAACAGAAAAATCATTTTCAACAATGAAGATTATCAATACAATATTACTAAATAAAATGGTAGATGAATTTATTGCGGACAATATAGTTACTTACATTGAAAAAGAAATAGGTAAAATTCTAGTTTTTGTTCAATTATTGATGAATTCATGAATCTAGTCATTATTGTATTAGTGTGAAAATGTTATTAACATTGATGAAAATGGAAAATGAGACTTATTAAATGTGCATCTCTCAATTACAAAAATAATGAAATTTTAAAAGATAAAAAATGAATATAATGAAAAATCCCAAGCCAACTTCAAATATTACTCTCTCGTGAACGAAAGACATATAATTCATTTTTCATCCATCTTCTTTATTTTTTATGCTAAAAAAGAAAGTTTATGAACTAACTCTAACTCATAGGACTTTAAGAATATTTAACCCTACAAACTTTTTTAATAAAGAATTTATTTGACTTTATATAGACTCTTTTTACCCAACCTATTGTTTAAGGTCAAATCCAGTGAAATTAACTAATTTAAATAGTTTTAGTATCTAGATTGAAGCTCCTCAAGTGTACGATATATTCTTTTTACAAATAAACAAATAAAAAAATGTTGAAAAACATATAAATATATATATGAATGAGGTATTTTTATAAGAATGAAAAATAAAATATTTATTTAAAAAAATAAATTAAACATAAATTAATTATAAAATATTAACTTTTTTTAATTTATACATATATTATAAAAAACATTCTTTTAATTTTTTATCTTAAAACTTAACCCAAAAAAGTTATCCATTCATAACCGTAATAAATGTTCTATTTCCTGTCTAATCTGAAGTTGCACATGTAACTAATGAGAAGTAAAGTGTAGCATTTGAAATACTATATCTAATATAGGATAAATTAAAATATCTCTTAAACTTGTCGTAATTTGATTCAAAAATAAACATATTCTAGTGACTTGCCAAATCCATGGGCCTCTTGTTTCTGTTATGTTTTCCCTAAGACCATAGTTTTTAGGTTTAGTATTTTATACGAAATAAAATAACTTTTTATCTTAAATTTATTAATGTAAAATCAAATGATATTTTTTCAAAAAAAGTAAACTGTATGTATTAGTTTTAATTACTAAAAGTCGTATCTTGATTCACATACTTGACTTGTATAAAGTCGTATCTACCACCAAAAAATTTAATTGAATTTTTCTTGGTATAATTGCTATGAAGTCAAATATAATAACATCACAAGAAAAATATTTAATTGAATATTTCTTGGTATAATTTATATAGTCATAATAATAATATCTATCCCAGAATATCTTAATTTATTTTTCTACTTCTTGTAATTTATAAAAAGTCGTAATATCTATAGGCAAAGGATAAATTGGATTTTTTCTTCCTGTTGTGTGCCATACTTACTGTTTACAACTCTGTAGCATCGACAAAATGCAGACGATTCTATATGCCTTTGGTTCAGTTTATTTTATTTTATTATTCTAAAGTTTCAAAAAAACATAAAATGCGATTATAGTATTTAAAAGAAAGATTCCAAACATTTAGTATCTGATGAATTTTCTTTTCATTGTTTAAGATAAAATATTAAAATATCTTTTAGTTATTGTTTACCGTAAAATATTAAAATACCTTTTTATTGTTTTAATATTTAATATTTTATTAGTGTTGTTATATTCGTTATAAGTCTTAACTTTATTTAGTTGACGAGTGTTTGAACATTGTAATACTAATATATATAATTTTATATATTACAAATTTTAATCTACATTTTTATTAGGATTTAATTATATTTTTTATATTTTAAATATTTAATATTATTAAAAAGTAATTATTTTTCAATCTTTAAAATTTTAGGATTCTTTTAATTTTAATTTGAATGTAATTTCTGAAATAAATAAAAGATAGCATAACTCGCTTAATAAAACAATAACTTTATCACGTCTTCTACAATTTCTAGAAAATACTGAAAAAAAAAGAGAATGAAAAGAAGCGAAAATTATGACACGGTTTCAAGGTCTCTTGTTCTGCTTTGACTAATGCAAAGAAAAATCTCGAACAAAGAACTATTCTCCGCGTCCATCATCCTATAAATACCACAACTTCCATTTTCATTAACACATCGAAACAAAGTTTAAAACAAACATCTTAGTACCAACTCTTCTCTCTTTGCTGTCTTTAAGATCACCAACATATTCCAACACCATGGCTTTTCCAAAACCTGCTTCTGAGTCTGACCTCTTTCTTCATTCCAATTTTGCATCTCGCTATGTTAGGGACTCTCTTCCCAGGTATATATATTTTATTTTCCATCATGCTATTCTCTCATTTTGTAGTGTTCATTCAGTATCATCTTTGACTTCTCTTTATTTTGATTTTCTTTCTGGGGAGGTAATTAATGAACTGTTGTTTTTGGTGATGCAGGTTCAGTATGCCTGAGGAGTCCATGCCAAAGGAGGCTGCCTACCAGAACATTCACGATGAGTTGCAACTTGATGCCATTCCAAAGCTTAACTTGGCTTCCTTTGTCACCACTTCCATGGAGGAAGAGTGCAACAAACTCATCATGGAATCCATCAACAAGAACTATGTTGACATGGACGAATATCCCATCACCACTGATCTTCACGTACGTCCTTATGATCAATTTATTTTCCTTTTCAATCTTTATATTTGGAATACGAAAGAGGTATTATATTTTTTTGGTGTTTGAATTGCACAATAATTTTTTCCACTTCCTCTGGTGTTGTACTTTGAATGGAAACAGAATCGGTGTGTGAACATGATAGCACGTTTGTTCCATGCTGACGTTGGAGAAGATGAGAATGGTATTGGAGCAGGAACTGTTGGGTCATCAGAAGCAATAATGCTGGCAGGACTTGCATTCAAGAAGAAGTGGCAGAACAAACGTAAGGCAGAAGGCAAACCTTATGATAAGCCTAATTTGGTCACTGGCTCCAATGTACAAGTATGTTGGGAGAAATTTGCCAGGTATTTTGAGGTGGAGTTGAGGGAAGTGGAGGTGAGAGAAGGATACTACGTTATGGATCCTGCCAAAGCAGTCGAGCTGGTTGACGAAAACACTATTTGTGTGGCTGCAATATTGGGTTCAACATACAATGGAGAGTTTGAAGACGTGAAGCTCTTGAATGACTTGCTGCTACAAAAGAACAAGCAAACTGGGTGAGTAATATTATTCAATTGATTAGCTGTAGTCATGAATTAAAGTGTTACTAAATTGGTAAGGTTGTGAGATGACAGATGGGAAACTCCTATTCATGTGGATGCTGCAAGTGGTGGTTTCATTGCTCCATTCCTATATCCAGAGCTGGAGTGGGATTTCAGGCTGCCATTGGTGAAGAGCATAAACGTGAGTGGACACAAATATGGGCTTGTCTATGCTGGTATTGGTTGGGTTATTTGGAGGACAAAGGATGACTTACCAGAAGACCTTGTGTTCCATATCAATTACCTTGGAGCTGACCAACCCACCTTCACCCTCAATTTCTCCAAAGGTTCTTCTTTACAATCTATGTGTGTTCCTTCCACACCTTGATTGCATATATAATCATACCTTATGCTTACCTTGTCATCTTCACTTGCAGGTTCTAGTCAGATCATTGCTCAATATTATCAACTAGTTCGCCTTGGCCAAGAGGTGAGTTCATATAGTTGGCCTTATCAGTCAGATTGACAACCCCTCTAATTCCAAGACTCTAATTATTACAATAAATTCAATCTGATATGTCTAATAAAGATAAGATATGAATAACTATCCATCACAATAATCCAAGTGAAATATAAAAATTGGCTAGAACAGGGTGGATGAACCATTTTCTCTTAGAAACGTTTGATGAACTTGAATATATACGCTTACCTCTGTTGTTGAATTAACTATAGGGTTATCGGAGCATAATGGAGAATTGCAGAGAAAATGCAATGGTGCTGAAAGATAATCTAGAGAAGAGTGGACGCTTTAACATACTATCGAAAGACGATGGTGTTCCAGTGGTGGCATTTTCTCTGAAAGATCGAAGCCAGTACGATGAGTACAAGATATCGGAGATGTTGCGGCGCCACGGTTGGATAGTGCCAGCTTATCCAATGCCACCTGCTGCTCAGCACATTAATGTGCTCCGTGTGGTGATCAGGGCTGAGTTTTCACGTACCCTTGTTCAGCGCCTTTCGTTTGATATACACAATGTGCTGCATGAGCTTGAAAAGGTGCATCCCACAATGACTAATAACACTGAGGATGTGAAAAAATCCTTGGTTGATTCTGTAGTCAAGAAAAATGCCATGGATACACAGAAAGAAATCATTGGTCAAGAATCCAACAAGCGTCAGAAAATCATGGCTGCCTAGTTAGGGAGCTCTGTCTCACTATGCCAACTAAATACGCTGCCTCTATTTGTTTTAACTCCATTCAAGATTCACTGTTAACTGTATTTCATTTTTCGTTCCCAAAATATCATTGTTGTTTATTTTTATATATATCGAGGTCGACTGAGATTAGTAATTTAATATATGTATAATGTAGTTTTTTTTTTTGTTTTTGTCAAAATATCCACCTCGTCATTCTTGCTCTAAAAGTTTGGCTTTGGTTTCACGTGCATTCCCTCGGTAACTTAAATTCTTGCCACGCGCCATGACGTCGGTGTTGAAAACAATTTTTTAAGAGATGAACATTTGTTGATTCTAACTATCTAACCCAAAATATATTATTATTATTATTAGATAGATCTAACAAATTTAAAACATTTAATAAGTATAAAATGTGTACATCTAAAGAAAAATTATATTTATGATAATATAAATTAATAAAAGATTTAAAGAATAATTCTGATGTATTATTTCAAATAGTAGAATACCATGTATATATATATATATATACATTCATGGATCCTATAATTCTTCATCTATTAAAGGAATGACAAGTGCACAAATCTGCACAAATTATAATAATATCTAAATTATAACTAACACAATATTTGATTACCTAATATCCTTTAATAGAATATTTGGTATATCTTAACACCCCCACTCAAGTTGGTGCATGGATATCACACATTCCCAACTTGAATAGAGACTCATTAAACAATCTTCTTGATACTCCTTTGGTGATAACATCGGCCAACTACAATTCTGATCTTACAAAAGAAAATGAAATTATTCCAGCTTCAAGCTTCTCTTTGATGAAATGTCTATCAATCTCCACATGCTTTGTTTTATCATGTTGCACAAGATTGTGAGCAATTGCTATAGCAGAAGTATTGTCACAGTACAAACTCATAGCTTCATTTTGTTTAAAGCCCAAATCTGATAGCACATTTTTAATCCACAAAAGTTCACATACACCTAGTGTCATACCTCTGAATTCTGCTTCAACACTAGATCTTGCTACTACAGGTTGTTTTTTACTCCTCCAAGTTACAAGATTCTCTCATACAAAAGTAAAGTATCCAGAGGTAGATCTTCTATCATCTTTTGAACTTGCCCAATCTGCATCAATGTACCCTTCTACCTTTAAGTTTTCATGATTTGAGAACAAAATTCCTTTTCCAAGAGCAGACTTCAAATATCTCAAAATCCTTTCAACAGCATCCATATGAAGCTTTCGTGGGTCATGCATAAATTGACTAACAACATTGCATAGGTGATATCTGGACGTATATGGCACAAATAAATTAATTTTCCTACCAGCCTTTGGTATCTTCCTCTGTCTATGCTTGCTGAATCTGAGCATTGAAAGAGTTTATAATTTTGTTCAATTGGTGTATCAACTGTTTTACTCCCAAGCAGCCTAGTTTCCGACAGTAAATCAATAATATATTTTCTTTGGCATAGAAAAATACCATGTTTTGATCTAGCTATTTCAATACCCAAAAAATATTTGAGGTTTCCAAGTTGTTTCATCTCAAATTCAGATGCAAGGTATTGTTGTAAACTAGAAATCTCATCTTGGTCATTTCCTGTAACAATCATGTCATCTACATATATAATTAAAGCTGTAATTTTTCCTTTTCCTCTCTTAAAAAATAAATCAGAGTTACTTGCTATATAGCCAAAAGCCTTCATAGACTTGGTAAACCTTCCAAACCATGCTCTTGGGGATTGTTTTAAGCCATATAGAGCCTTCTTTAATTTGCAAACCTTCATTCCAATTGAATCAGTCATGCCTGATGGAGAATCCATATAAATTTCTTCTGAAATTTCTTCGTGTAGGAAAGCATTTTTCACATCAAATTGTAGAAGAGGCCAATCTTGGTTTGCAGCTAGCGACAAAAGTATTCTCACAATATTGAGTTTGGCTACTGGTGCGAACGTCTCTTGGTAATCTACACCATAAGACTGAGTGTAACCTTTAGCCACAAGTCGTGTTTTATACCTCTCAATAGTTCCATCAACTTTATGCTTAATTGTAAAGACCCATTTGCAGCCCACAGTTTTCTTCCCTCTTGGTAAGGACACAAGATCCCAAGTGTTTTTTTTCTAAAGTTGTCATCTCCTCAACCATTGCTTCGATCCATCTAGGATCTGCCAAAGCTTCCTGTACATTATTAGGAATAGAAATTGAAGATAATTGAGATACAAATTATGCATATGACTGAGATAACCTGTGAGATGACACATATTTACTAATGGGATATTTAACTTTGGCTTGAAGGTCTGGTTCATATTTAACTAGAGGTTGACCATGGTTAGAACGAGGTGGAAGAATATATTGAACAGTAGTAGACTTAGTGTTTGGTGTGCTGGTGGTCTCACGCAGACAACAATCAATTCCATGATCAATTTCATCTAAATTAGTATTATCAGAGATAGGATCAGAAGGTACCTCTGAAGAGTCAAGTTGAACCTGTGGAGAAGATTGAGCCAATTGGTTATGATCAGAAGACACTGTATTATCCAGAAAAGAAGGGTCCATATTTAAGATTGGCTCACTTCCTGCAGAATGATCCTCACACAATAATTTATCTTCACAATCAAACATACCAACATCATGATTATGCACTTCACTTTTGTTGCCTCCCTGAAGTGGAGAATCAACATAAAAAAATTCATGCTCATTAAATGTCACATCTATAGAAATATAAAATTTCCTTAATGGTGGATGGTAAGCACGATAACCTTTTTGAGTTGATCCATACCCAACAAAAACACATTTGATCGCTCGTTCTTCAAGCTTTGTACGTTGATGTGGGTGTAAGTGAACATATATAACACATCCAAAAATATGAGGTGGTAAATAAACTATGGGAGGAAGGATACAATGATCAGACAACACATCAAAAGGCCTTCGAAAGTTAAGCACACTAGAAGGGGTTCGATTAATTAAATAAACAGTAGAGCTCACAGCCTCACCCCATAAATGAGATGGGACATTACCATCTATCAAAAGTGATCTTGTCACCTCTAATATATGTCTATTTTTCCTGTCAGCCACTCCATTTTGTTGTGGTGAATAAGGACATGTAGTTTGATGCAAGATGCCTTTAGAGTTCATGAACTCTATTAATTCAGTCTTAAAATATTCCCCTCCATTGTCTAATCGATTGACCTTAATAGATGTGTTAAATTGTGTAACAATCAAATGATAGAAGGAACGAACCACATCACACACATCACTTTTATATTTAAGCAAATATACCCAGGTTACCCAAGTACAATCATCAACAAAACTGATAAACCATTTTTTTCCATTATGTGTAGATTGCGGGGCAGGGCCCCAAACATCTGTGTGAATTAATGAAAAAGGAAAATTAGTTTTGTTATTGCTTAAAGGAAACACAACACGATGATTTTTTGCCAAAACACAAGTTTCACAAAAAAAATCAGAAATATTGCATTTATGAAATAGTGATGGAAATAATTTTTTTAAATAACCAAAAGAGGGATGTCCCAACCGTCTATGCCACAACCAAATTTCTTTTTTGTTTTTATCTTGTATGTGATCGTTCACAAGACAAGCCAATCCTTTTTTATGGTTTGATTGTGAGACATTTTCAAGATAATACAGTCCTTCACTCTCTCTACCACTAGTAATCTTCTCCTTGGAATGGATGTTTTGAAAAAGACAATGGGTTGGGTAAAACAAGGCAACACAAGAATGTGATTTGGTTAACTTGCTGACGGAGATAAGATTACAGTTTAATGTAGGAACAAATAAAACATCAGGAATCGATAAGGAGGGTGAGAGGGATATAGTACCTATACCTTCAATAGGAGATGAGACCCCATTGGCATTAATAATAACAGTTTTAGAACAATTAGAGAAAAAATTAGTAAATATATGAGGATCACAAGTCATATGATCAATAGCACCCGAATCAATTATCCAATCACTATCCTTAGTAACAACAGAAAGATTAAGGGCAGAGTTAGATATACCTGACTTGGTCACAAATCCGGCAGCAGTAGAAATATAACTCTTGGAAGCAGCAGAAGTTCCATAATCATGTTTCTCCGATTGATTGTCATCGGAAGAAGTCATCGAAAATATTCAATGAAAAAAAGCACTGATTCCTATATCTTAGAGGATATCAGTGTTGGCTCTTGATACCATAATAAAAGATTTAAAGAATAATTCTGATGTATTATTTCAAAAGTAGAGTACCATATATATACATTCAAGGATCCTATAATTCTTCATCTATTAAAGGAATGACAGGTGCACAAATATGCACAAATTATAATAATATCTAAATTATAACTAACACAATATTTGATTGTCTAATATCCTTTAATAGAATATTTGGCATATCTTAACGCCCCCACTCAAGTTGGTGCGTGGATATCACACATTCCCAACTTGAGCATATCTTAACATAACCCCACTCAAGTTGGTGCGTGGATATCACACATTCCCAACTTGAGCATATCTTAACATAAATATAATTCAAGTTATAATAAATTAAATCTAATATTATTATATTGGTTAACAAATTGTTATATCTTAAGCTTATTTTATTTATTATTATACTAATAGATTTATGAAAGTCTACAAATACAAAATACATGATAACATAAGAAGTGATATATCTGAATATTTATCTTATAATCGATTTTACTCATATAAATCTTTTATTGATTTAAGTGTTAGAATCTTTATAAGTATTTCTTCCTTTTCTTTTGGCGATCAGGAACTCAAATACAAGTTGGTGTCAAGTTCAACTATCTTGGATCAGTCCGACAAATTTTTTATAAGAACATTTGGTTGTTTATCGTGAAACTTAGGTAACACTTTATCATGCCTCCATATCTTATACTTTACATAAAGATAATTCGTTATTATTAGATCGCAAAGGATCAATGTGCACTTTCTATTCTTTTGACCAAGCATGATCAAATGAAATGGTGGAAAATCTCAAGATCATGGAATATCATGCATTTTCAAATAAGGTTGTTGGTTCCACACATATAAAAGTGTAAGTCAAGTATTTTCGTGAGTCTCATACGTTGCATACAAGTGAGCTCACATATAATTCTTGTTAACTATATATCACGATGCTAAGTTAAATAAAAAGATATATAAAAACGCCTTTTGATAAGATCATCATCATGTGTTGTCGAGTTGTTACTCAACTATTGTTGAGCTGTTGCTGAGTTGTTGTTGAGTTTTAATTGAGTTGTTGTCGAGCTGTTATTGAATTGTAGCTAAGTTGTTTTCTAGTGGTGGTCATGAAGTAAATCTCTATCTGATTAATTTCTCCAATGGGGGTTAGTTTGCCACACCTTCTTATTGTGACCGTGACTATGTTTTGAGAAACTCAATCATGGTTATTGAATGTTTCCTTTGGTGTGTTGAATATGTCTTTTATGGTTAATAGTTTATATATGCCTTAATCAAAATTTTTATTGTTAACTATCTTAAAATTAGTTTATTAATATACATTTTAGTTTCTTACATTTTAAAAATTGATAGAAAGTACAGTGAAATTAATTTATTAGTTTATATTAAGATTTATTAGGTTTTTTAATTTTAAATTTAAATGTAGACTTTGAGGAAACCTTAGTTTCCATTTCAGATTTAGTGTAAATGATTAAAAATTAATCATTTGTACTAAATTTGAAATTTGATTTGACAATTTGAAAAAGTTATATTTCAAAATTTGTTAATACATGTACATTGTAAGCCTATGCATAAATTTGATAAAATTTTTGTTTGAACCATTTTGTGTTGTTTTCCAAATGCATACTTAACTGTGTTCATATGTGACCACTTTATAATGGTAGATTTCTTCGTGCAAGTGTTAGCATATTATGGAACATGATTTCCAAAATGAGTAGGGTCTCATCATGTGAGAATTACAACTGTGAGAATGATGGACTTTGTTTTGAACATAATTATGAATCAATGTTGATGAATGTTTGTTCGTTAGTGGAGACTATGAAAAAGGAGTTGTTAAGTTGTTGTAATATGCTAAAGAAAACACAAAAAAGCTCTAAACATAACATATTATGGTCCTTATGTTCATTGTCTGAATCAAATTCATCAACATTTAGGGGAAATGTTAGACCACGTATTCTTCTTCGATATATTCAAGACTTATATATTTAAACTCAATATGGAGAAATATAAGACAAGTCTACTATGTCACAAACAACAAAATATATTGAAGAATTGACTAGTGATCATTTAAAGGACATGGTATGTGATATTGGTGAAGAAAATTTGAGAATAACTCATTTGTATGATTCTTTAAAGTTTGATCTAGAGCAACAATTGTACCCAAGAAGAAGCAGTAACTTTACATGATTGTTAACAACTATGCAATTATTTAGTTTAAAATCATAAAGTGGATGGATTAATAGATGTTTCATCGAATTGTTGGAGTTGTTGTTGAAGGAGATGCTTTTAGAAAATAACATGTCACCTAATCATAACTACAAAGCAAAGAAAATCCTATGTCCCATGAGTTTAGAGTACAAAGAGTAACATTCATGCTCTAATGATTGTGTATTCCATAGAGACATGTTTGTTTCATTAAATGTGTGTCTAACATGTGAGTTATCACGGTTTAAAAAAAAGTTTATAAAAATAGTGTTAATAAATAAATCAATGGTGCCCCTGCTAAGGTGTTGTGCCCACAATACCTAGGTCCAAAGAATTGTTTAAAGAAGGTATAAAGAACCTGACATGACATGTAGATAACAGAAGGTGTGATAATCTTCTTTAATACCTAACTAATTCATCATAATGGAAAAAGATTCATGAAACTTTTCTAGAACTTGGTGTAGAGTCGAGAAACTTAAGAACTAGATTTCTTATAGATGGTATGCATCTTAATGGGTACTAAAGTAGTAAATATAATTCATGACTAGTATTATTGATAATTTTTAATTTGTCTCCTTTGTTGTGTTTGAAAAAAAAATATATTGTGTTTGTCATGATAATATTACGACCTAAATAATCAAGAAATGACGTTGATTGTACATAAAACCCTTTATTGATGATGTAAAAATGTTATTGTTTCTGTTGAAATGGGACGAGGATCTCCGCCGAACGTCCTCCTGTCGTTGTCGAGGTCCTACTAGCGTTGCCGAGCGTCCTTCTTCTCCTAGCTCCAACCAACGAACGTCGAATGGGGGCCGACCTGCAGAAGACACTCTGATGCTGAAGTCAGAAATTTTCTCTATAGGCCTTTATAATTTAGTAATGAGTAAAACGTGAGTTTACCTCAAACCTAAACCCTTATTTATAGAGTTTAAGGGAATCTGACCAATTAATTTACCTCTTAATGGTCATTAATGCAAACCTTAATTGTTTAACGGTAGTCGTTATCACATTTATTTGTGCATTAACTCTGCTCAACGGTTGTCGGAACCGAACGGCTGAGAGGATCTTTCCTGCACGTTGATCGTTCAGTTCCTTAGGATCGTGTGTCGTCCTAACCGATCAGTAGTATATGAGCTCAAAGTGAGGTAGAGGCTCTCTTGCACCTTTACCGTTCGGCTGGAAATGAGCCCATAGTAACATAAGTCCCCCAAGCCCTAGCAAAATTTTTGATATTGCATTGGGTTTGTCAAGTTATACCGATCGGCGTAGGATTTTACTCGAGTTTTCAAGGTCATGACGATTCGTATAGTAGCATGCGTTCCTTATCGACCGAGCGATTTTTTACACTAGGAGTTCCTTGGGAATCTTCCCTAGGTCAAAAATGTTAAGGTGAGAGCCACGGAAGCATCGCTCACCGAACGAGGGATCTAGGAGTTTGAACTTTTCCTAGATCAAGACGCTCGGGTGAGCACTACGGAAGCGTTCCTTACCGAGCGGGGGATCTATGAGTTCGCCCAAGATCGAAGATGCCTGGGTGAGAGTTACGAAAACGCTCATAATCGAGTTGTTTAGATCTTAGGAGTTCACTTGGATCATGCCCTAAGATCAATGTGAGAGTTCACGAGGAGCGTTTCTCACTGTTTGGTTTAGATCTTAGGAGTTCACATGGAGCGTGCCCTAAGATCAGAGTAAGAGTTCACGAGGAGCGTTCCTCACCGTTTGGTTTAGATCTTAGGAGTTCACTAGGAGTGTGCCCTAAGATCAGGGTGAGAGTTCACGAGGAGCGGTCCTCACCGTTCGGTTTAGATCTTAGGAGTTCACTAGGAGCGTGCCCTAAGATCAGGGTGAGAGTTCACGAGGAGCATTCCTCACCGGTCGGTTTAGATCTTAGGTTCACTAGGAGCGTACCCTAAGATCAAGGTGAGAGCTCACAAGGAACGTTCCTCACCGTTCGGTCGACACTAGGAGTTCACTTGAAACCTTCCCTAGGTCGAAGATGCCAATGTGAGCGATTGATAAGAGTTTTCTTAGTTCTTTTTAAAACCTTTCTTTGAGTCGGACGGTTGATTGAAGTTCTTTTAAGAACCTTTTCCTTTGGTCGAACAGTTGACATAACTTGGTCAAAATTTTAATGGAAATCATTGGATAGTAATATCAGATTTGCAAATTACATCACAGTTTTTAAACTGGAAAAAAGCAAATAGAAAGCTTAGCTCTATTCTTGCCATAACTATGTCGTTCGGTCCCGTGTTGCCCTCCTTTCGCTCCCGGCCTGCCGAGGGTGAATCATTCTCTTTGTGCTGCCTTTTTCGGACAACCCGCATCTCCTTGATTCGAATGAACTCAACGGTCCTCTCCTGCACTTCTCTCATGGTTGAAGGTGGCTGAGCAAATAGGCTATCCGCAAAGGAGCACGACCTTAAGGCTGTTGATAGGGTGCTGATGATGAACTTCTTGCCAACACCCTTCACCTGTCGTGCGGTCCGGTTGAACCGGTCCATGAAATCCTTCAGATCTTCATTTTCTCCCTGTTTGAATTTAGTAAGCTCCATGTAGGTAAGGTCTTACATCTTACTAGAAGCGAACTGTCGTTCAAACAGGCGCCTCAAAGTCACAAAACTATCGAGTCCTGGGACGAAGAGAGTGAAACCATTCTAAAGCTTCTCCTTTAATTGATAGGGAATAAACCCTTTCACGGGATGAATAGATTGCCATGGCGTCAGAAAATAACCTCAGGATCTCCTCCGGGTCCCCCAATCCATCATACCTTTCCAGAACTGGGAGCGCCCTTTCTAGCATTTTCTCTTCCATGATTGCAGTTGTAAAGGGATGAAGTGCCCTGGCCCATGCGACATGAACCGAACGGGCAGGACTCCTCCGGGAACTGTTTTCCCCAATGGGCGTCCGAGTGGGTGCAACCGACCTTTGATCGGGCAGGGCCCTCCGCCCCGCGTCATGCTCCCTACGTGATGCATCCCGCTCAGCCCTTAGAGTGTCAATTCAGTTTGCATGGCTTCCATCCTCCTCTGCATCTCATGTATAAACGTCGTTGGATCTTGAGCCATCCTTATGGTCTTGCTAGGGTGTCTTCGAAAATCCTCGGCCCCACGGTGGACTACAAAATGTTTCTGCTGAAATGGGACAAGGATCTCCGCCGAACGTCCTACTGTTACTGTCGATCGTCCTATTGGCACTACCGAGCGTCCTCCTAGCGCTGCCGAGCGTCCTTCTTCTCCTAGCTCCAGCCAACCAAACACCAAATGAGGGGCGACCTGCAGATGACACTCTGACGCTCAAGTCAAAAACTTTCTCTATAGGCCTTTATAATTTAGTAATGAGTAAAACATGAGTTTACCTTGAACCTAAACCCTTATTTATAGAGTTTAAGGGAATTTGACCAATTAATTTACCTCTTAATGGTCATTAATGCAAACCTTAATTGTTTAACGTTAGCTGTTATCACATTTATTTGTGCATTAACTCTGCTCAACGGTTGTCGGGACCGAACGACTAAGAGGATCTTTCCTGCATGTTGATCGTTCAGTTCCTTAGGGTCGTGTGTCGTCCTAACTGATCGGTAGTATATGAGCTCAAAGTAAGGTAAAAGCTCTCCTACACCTTTACTGTTCGATCGGAGATGAATCCATAGTAACAGTTATGAAAAATAAGTGTCAATATGTTCGATTCGTGTTAATAATTTATTGTGTGGAATGATGTTTTCAACAATAAATTATTTTCAATATAATATGAAAGATCGTGTCCCATTATGAAACAAAAATGATTTATGCTCAATTGAAAAGTGTGCAAAAAACTATGTATAGGAACCAAATTCCTTTCTCATAGTCATCTTACAATGAAGAAAACATTTCATGAAATACAAGAAGATCCGACAATAGTAAAAAAAGTATATGACTAGGTGAAAATATTTGTCTTCATTTAGCTTTCCATTATGTGTTTTTGTAGATCATTTTGCAAAAAGTTACGAGAATCCTTTGAGTTTGACTTTTGCACTTTGTAGCCTAAGGAGTCACATCTCCTTTCTTGAAGTGTCAAATATTTTTCCTCATGCCTTTGCATCCATGGTTTGGAGGAATATGTGATATTCTCCTTGTATTTCCTCTTTTCCTTTTATCTTCCTTTCTCTTTTCAATCTTTTAACGTTAACCTTGTACATTATCGCTTGTGGAGAAAGTTGAGAAAGTGGAGAAGATGATAATTTTGAAATTGTAACTAAATTTTAAAGAAGAAAACAAAATCAACCAATTATAAATTATTAGAAACCAATAAAATTTGCCTCACATATGTGTCTCTCGACCTTGACGTAGAATTACACTAACATGTTCACATTTTAATCACACTCTTGACAAGAGATTAAGGACTTAAAAGGTTTCAGTACTTGAACGTTAAATGAAATAGAAACAATTAGATCATCTAATCCTAATTAATCTGAATGGTTAATTCAAAATAAAATGATTGGCTAAAATTCCACTTATTAGATTAATTAAATTCATATCCTCTTCATACAAAAATATTTATGTTGGTAATGGTGCTTCAAATTCAACTTTTTTAACTTTTAATTTCAACTTATCAAAATATTAAAAATTATAAATTTAATTTTCACTCTCAAAATGATTAAATGTAATATCAATCTTTGTCTGTATTTATGAGTAAAAATTATTATATATATATATATATATATATTATATATATATATATATATATATATATATATATATATATATATATATATATATATATATATATTAAGAAAAATTCATACAAGTTATCTGACCCAGGACTTAGCCAAATGATTACGTTTCCAGAACAAACTTTCCAAAACTTTGTTCATTCCTAACATGAAAAAACGTTTTTCAATGAAAAAATTGTTTATTCAAGTTTAGCGATGTTTCTGACAAATCTTCAATACCAGAATGTTATTGATTGGATATGTTAAGTCGTTAACCATATTTGATGAATTATTCATGCTCATATTATCAAAAAGTCAGAATGCAAGGTTTTTTTGCCTCCTGCTGAATATTTCTTAGTTAAGGGGCTACGTGCTTAAATAAAAATCTTCAAATTCAAATTTATTCAAATTCAATCCAAAAATTCAATATACTAGTAACTACACTTTTCTTCTTAATGGTCAAAGTTTTATGCGTTGTGGCATACTCGACTCAAGTTTCGCTAAGAAAATTATGTCTTAATTTAATTTAATTAAATATTTAAGTCTAACTTGTATTATAAACAATATATGTATATATATTAATGAGAAACTACTCTTAATAAAATATCTCTTTCCGATTATATTTTTTTATATATATCTACAAGACTTCAATTTCAAACGTCGCTTAAAAAGTATAATTTAAGATCATTTAAATAGACTTTATACTTTTTATTTTTAGAGGAAATAGATGACTTGCCATGACCAATAACAAGTTTATGGATATCAAGACCCAATAAATGTATTTATTGATTGAGCCACTTCTTTTGACATGGTTGTCAATGTGGTTACTAACAAAGCAACACTAAATTAAAAAGTTAAACATTGGTTATAATGAGTATTTGCTTTTTTAGTTAAATATGACTGGAGTGTAAGAAAATAAAATAATAAAGCTAAAATTATTTTTTTTCATGAAAAAAAATCAAGTAAATGGCTTTTAAAATATAAAATACATAAATAATTTTAACTTGCAAAAAATTAATTTAATTTACTTGAGTTAATTTAATTACTTTATCTTCAAATAAATTTGTTAAATAGTTTACACAAACTGAATCCTAATTAATACTAATTTCCAGTAATTAATGCGATAGCTAGCTAGCTTGGTGTGATATGAGTTTCTATTGGGACGACGCCAGTCCCGTAAGGGCTTCCGATGACGGCAAACAAAGTTAGTTCACGAACACGTATATGACCATGCAATATAGTAGTAAGAACGCGTAAATAATCACTTTTCTCTCGCTATCTCCTTTTTCCACAAAATTAAATTGTTCAGAAAATATTCAAATTCTGAAGGCAGTTTCAAAGTCCTCTGCCTTGTGTTGTACGTAGTTAATTAATGCGAGGAAAAGTAAATTCGCAAACCAATGATAACGATTCTCACCTTCTTACCACCTATAAATATACCACAACTTTGCTCTCATTCAACATATACCAAACAAATCTCATATTATTAAACTACGTTTATCAAACACTTGAGACCATGGTTTTTCCAAGACCTCCTTCTGAGTCTGACCTCTTTTTCCATTCCAACTTTGCTTCTCGCTATGCAAGAGACTCTCTTCCTAGGTATAATATACAGTTTCCCTTTATTTTTTTTCATCATGGCTCCTCCTTTTAATGTCATCATTCAATGTCATTCTTATCTTTGACTTGAATGTACTATTTGATAATTATTTTCTCTGTGGGGAGGTAATTAATGAACTGTTGTTTTTGGTGATGCAGGTTCAGTATGCCTGAGGAGTCCATGCCAAAGGAGGCTGCCTACCAGAACATTCACGATGAGTTGCAACTTGATGCCATTCCAAAGCTTAACTTGGCTTCCTTTGTCACCACTTCCATGGAGGAAGAGTGCAACAAACTCATCATGGAATCCATCAACAAGAACTATGTTGACATGGACGAATATCCCATCACCACTGATCTTCACGTACGTCCTTATGATCAATTTATTTTCCTTTTCAATCTTTATATTTGGAATACGAAAGAGGTATTATATTTTTTTGGTGTTTGAATTGCACAATAATTTTTTCCACTTCCTCTGGTGTTGTACTTTGAATGGAAACAGAATCGGTGTGTGAACATGATAGCACGTTTGTTCCATGCTGACGTTGGAGAAGATGAGAATGGTATTGGAGCAGGAACTGTTGGGTCATCAGAAGCAATAATGCTGGCAGGACTTGCATTCAAGAAGAAGTGGCAGAACAAACGTAAGGCAGAAGGCAAACCTTATGATAAGCCTAATTTGGTCACTGGCTCCAATGTACAAGTATGTTGGGAGAAATTTGCCAGGTATTTTGAGGTGGAGTTGAGGGAAGTGGAGGTGAGAGAAGGATACTACGTTATGGATCCTGCCAAAGCAGTCGAGCTGGTTGACGAAAACACTATTTGTGTGGCTGCAATATTGGGTTCAACATACAATGGAGAGTTTGAAGACGTGAAGCTCTTGAATGACTTGCTGCTACAAAAGAACAAGCAAACTGGGTGAGTAATATTATTCAATTGATTAGCTGTAGTCATGAATTAAAGTGTTACTAAATTGGTAAGGTTGTGAGATGACAGATGGGAAACTCCTATTCATGTGGATGCTGCAAGTGGTGGTTTCATTGCTCCATTCCTATATCCAGAGCTGGAGTGGGATTTCAGGCTGCCATTGGTGAAGAGCATAAACGTGAGTGGACACAAATATGGGCTTGTCTATGCTGGTATTGGTTGGGTTATTTGGAGGACAAAGGATGACTTACCAGAAGACCTTGTGTTCCATATCAATTACCTTGGAGCTGACCAACCCACCTTCACCCTCAATTTCTCCAAAGGTTCTTCTTTACAATCTATGTGTGTTCCTTCCACACCTTGATTGCATATATAATCATACCTTATGCTTACCTTGTCATCTTCACTTGCAGGTTCTAGTCAGATCATTGCTCAATATTATCAACTAATTCGACTTGGCCAAGAGGTGATGAGCTCGTGTAGTTGGACTTATCAATACTTTAATTATTACATAAACTTGTATTCTCTTAGAAAGGTTTGATGAAGTAGGATATAAATCCTTATTTCTCTTGTTGAATATACTAGGGATACTTGAGCATAATGGAGAACTGCAGAGAAAACGCAATGGTGCTGAAGAAAGATTTGGAGAAGAGTGGGCGGTTTAACATACTCTCAAAAGACAATGGTGTTCCAGTGGTGGCATTTTCTTTGAAAGACAGAAGCCAGTACGATGAGTACAAGATATCAGAGATGCTGCGGCGGCACGGTTGGATAGTGCCAGCTTATCCAATGCCACCTGCTGCTCAGCACATCAATGTGCTCCGTGTGGTGATCAGGGCTGAGTTTTCACGCACCCTTGCTGAACGCCTTGCCTTTGACATACACAACGTGCTGCATGAGCTTGAAAAGTTACCTCCCCCCACAATGATCAATAACACTGAGGAAGTGAAGAAGGCCTTGGTTGATAATGGAGTCAAGAAAAATTCCATGGATACACACAAGGAAATCATTGCTCAAGAATCCAACAAGCGTCAGAAAATCATGGCGGCCTAGTTACGGTGCTCTTTCTCACTATACCAATAAAATAAGGAGCCTTTAGTATTTGTTCTAACTCCAACCATACTCCACCCTTAAATATAGTTTATTTTATTTTTCCCGAATGTTTAGGGAAAAAATTTCTTGCAGTTTGATGTCAATTGAGATGTGTAATTGGCATGTATTAATTACGTGTTAGACCAACGTAACTTAATTATGAAAGTTTTGTTGTCGATGTTACTATTATCCTTTGATTATCATGGTATATGGGTCTTGAGAAATTGTGATCCATGCACACCACACTAAGATGTGAGAAGTGTGTTTGAATTCTTCAAGTAGCGCCTCAGTATATTTCATGGGTTTTTCATAGTGAGATGTTAAACATATGACAAGTGTTTCCATGACACTGCTAAAATGTAAGCATTCTAGTGTGAAAATTATGGCTTAGCAACTTATGTATAACAATCAATAACCATTTTGAATGAAGACATAATAATAATTAAGAAGCAACAAATATTTATCATTGACATTTTTTTATATAAAGGTGTTGTTGTGCTGAAGTAACATTGTGGAAACAAGAGGTCCTAATAAGGTTGACAGCTCCAGATCCTGTACCATAATATAACATATCAACGGTGATTCGATACCTAATACTTTCACATTATTCAAAAGTCAAAACTAAGTACAGTTTAAATATTTTTTTCTTTTTTTAAGACATTTTTTAAAGATAAAATTATGACAACTTTAATTTCCAAAACAAACAGAACTTTAATCAGAATTTGGAATATTTGATGGTACTGGTCATTATAAAACCACGTAAATTGATTGCTGTCAATCTTTCTTCCGATCAATTGAATATATTTTAGCTTTTCTCTATCTTAGTAGGCCTTGCTTTTTATAATTGGATCACATCTCAAAGGTTTGAAATATATATCCAATTATGTGTTACTGCAATTGCACATTATATTTGCAGACATTTTTAAAATAATTTAGTGTGTGGATATGTGGGTATTAGATTGCTAATGTTAACCTCTAGTGATTTATTTTCTGAATAAATTTATAATGCTCATTCTAAACTTTTCTCTATTTTGTTAACCTTTTTTAATTGCTCAAGTGGAAAAAAGGAATCCATTCTTCCTTGTAATTTATATTTCTTGAGATGTATCCTTGTGGATGTTAACTTTGTATTTATGCTTTCTGTTTGTAACAATGGTTTAGTTGATTCCTTTGTGGTCTATAATTTTTTTATTAGCCGTAATTGTTTCTATAAAAGAAGATAGTACTAACTTCAAAGTGACACATTGATTTGTCAAACTAATTGTTTTTCTGACGTTGGTTTTATTATTATGATTAAAATAATTCTGCATAATCATTATATCTGCACTTTTCACTTCTTTTTTTTGTTCAAATTAATTTTTTTGTGACGTGTTTTTATTCTTATGCTTTTGTATTAACAACTTGAAATTTAAACTGTAACTTATTATCAGAAAGTTATTTCTCTGGTATACTACTCTCTAGTTAGTTTATAATCTGTTAATCCTTGTAGATAATAGTTTCATATCAATTGGAGTCACTAGAGGAATTGTTGTAGATGTTGCAGTGTATTTTTCTAGTGGATTTATAATTTTTAAATCTTGACTTATTCCTTTTTTTTCTATTTTTTCTATTTTTTCTGTAAGGAATCATTAAGTTTTAATGAGATTTCATTTATTCTCATTTGTTCCTTTTTCTCGTACTAAAAGAAAGTTCTATGAATTGATCCTAATCCATGAGATTTTCAGGATATTCAATCCTATGAACTTTTTTTATAAAAAATGTTTTTAACATACTTGGATTAGGACCAAGTTCTATCAAATGAGCTCATTTGAAAAGTCTATAAATGATCAAGTCGACTTTAATATAACACTGAAAGTAATATATAATATAGAATCGGATAAATAAACTGTACAGCAACATTACATATTTCTTAAATAAAAATTAATGAAATATAAAGTACATCTTTTTATATAATGGATAATAGTTTTATATTTTAAAATAAATAATAACTCCTTGCATTGATCTAACTAATGAAAAATTTAATATAAAAATGATAATACGAAATAAAGAAGTTTGTTGGCTTAGAAAATAAAAAAACTTTTGCTATGATTTCAAAATAAAATTAACTATTTTTCTTTCTTAAACTAAATATAATTTTGGTTTTCGTTCTTATCTCAAACTTTAATTTAAATAAATTTTTATGCATAAAAATTGATTCGATAGTTTTTTTTTTCAATGACATTTATTGTTTTTTCACGTTACATGTGACAAATCATGTTTGATAAAGTTCACAAGTTCTCCTTTAAGTGTAATTCGTAATTTATCACGTTAAAAAACAATTAATATTATTGGCAAAGAAAATTATATCCATATATTTCTTAAATATAAGGATTAAGAGGGTTAAAGGATAAATACCAAAATCTCTTTTTAATTTTAAAAAAAACATAGTTAACCTTTAAAATAACATTGAAAATTCTTTCTCTAGGTTAGCTTTTTATTGGGAAACTTTTTTTGTTCTTTTCTCTTGAACAACCCTTCTTTTAAGTAAGTTAATCAATTAGCTTTTAAGTAAGAAAAAATCTTACAAGAATAAAAAAAATTACAAATTAACTTATGTACAGTTTATCTTTTGTTAACAATTTAAATGAGTCATAGAAAAAGATTAAATTAAACATAATTTATCAAAATAAAAACTACATTGAATATCAAAAAAAAAAATCTCATGTTAAACAAAATGAATGAAAATAGGAACAAAAAAGAGTATTAAGCATACAAAAGATTTACCTAGAGGTGACCAATGAGTTTTGGGAAGACTATGCTTAATAAACAAAACATCGTATCAAATGTCTTGGGATGCGAAGTGGTACTAAATCAGCAAGCCATTGCTGAAGTAACTGAATGTGAGAGATTTGCAAATTGCTTCCGCTCCAATTAAGGACAGAACTATCAAGATAATGGAAAGAGAAAATTGTCTGGGGGAAACATTTAATGGCAAGAAAGTTCCCTCCAACGTATAGAAGATGCTTTGCCCTAAGGCTAAAATCTACAACAACTTTGTAACAAGGTCCTTCTTCCTAAGAAGGGTTCGAATGATCGATCACATTATTGAAGATCATACACTTCTAACCTAATTAACCCATCACAAACAACTATTGTCCATCCCAGCCAAAGACTCATAATTGGAAGACCATGGCCACTACTATCCAAAACCCCTTATAGATATAAAACCAAGAACCTGACCACTATTGTTAAATATTCCACAAAACCTGTTGTACAAACATGTTGATACATATATAGAAAATATTTTTGATACTCTACATTTTGCATTTATAGAAGCGATACATTCCCTTCTCATACGATTCTCAAAACCTCTTTAGCGTCTTCAACTGCCAATCATAGTTATAGAATTTGAGCTTAAAGCTAATAGCCATGTACAAATTGGGCCATGCAAACCAAATATCTTCTGTATAGATACCATGATTCCTATTATCCTGCAAACTATTAAACCAATCAGAAACAGACTCCAATGCAAAATCACTAGTTCACTTCCATTTAAAGCACAATTTGAAGGTTTAAAAGGCAAATTTGCATATAGGCTGAAAAATGACTAAATGAACAATGCAAACAACTTTGAAATGACAATTTAAACTTGCTCAAACATTGTAAATGCACAAAAATAGCAAGATTCAACAATTCACCCTTGTTATAGCCTATTTATGCACCAAAAATTCCATCAGAAATCAGATTTCAAGGAATCATGAATGGACAGTAGGTGCAATGACTCTAAGAAGGCCTAATTCACTAGATCTAGTTGCCGAATATGAGCTAGCAAAGTTTGAGTGACCTAAAACACATGCAAAGATAGCAAGCACGGTGCAAAACTTGAGTGAAAGTAGCTGCTGTATTGTAAACCAGATTTTGATCAACTCAAATGCACTTTTTGGAATTCATTGGTTAATACAGATTGCTAGCACTTGAAACATGTATAATATCATGAAATAAACTTGTCTCAAGCTTGAGGCACAACAAAACTTGACAGAAACAATAATGACCATATCAAACCAGAAATGAATCTTTATGCAGATTTTGAAACAAAAGCAATGTTTTGCAGTGTTGTTAGCTCATATGATCAAAGCTAGACTTGATCCCATTGCTTTATAAGATCAATATATGGCAAGCAACTGCATTGGACTCAATTAAAAACCAAAATCACAGCTAGAATAGAATCAAATACATGATGAAGGAGTTGAAAACTGCACATAAGGCACATGATTGTGACATAACTTGAAATGATGAGTAAAGCTTGAGTTCAACTCAATTAAAAGAATTGCACCGATTAAAATGAGCAACAAACATGTATGAACATTGGAAACACAAACACAACAACAAGAAACGCGAAATCACACCAAGTAGAAATGAAAAAAAAATTCAAAACAGTGGCAGAATGGAACAACACAACACGGAAATGAAGAAACTAGATGGAAGAATGGCTTAGCTCTTGAAGAACCGCGTGGACGTGTTGGCTTTGACTACCAAATGATGGAAGCAGCTCCAAGCTCCAAGCTCCAAGCTCAAGCAGCTCCACGACTCAAAGTGACGCAACGAAATGATACAATAAAGGAAATCGCAGGTGCACGCCATGTGTTTGATGAAATGTTCAGCGAAGGTTTGGTGAGTGTATGAGGTTTCTTAAGCTCAGAAAGCCTTCCAAAAAGGAAGGAAGCTAGAGGAGGGAGTGTAGAATAAGCAGAAAGAAGATTGAAAGGATATGACTGGAGAAATCTCAACAACATTTCATCATCTCATCAAAGTTGGAAATTACAAAGGGGGGAGCTTCTCTTTTATAGGTGAAGAGAGGGCTCAATTTCAGGCCTTGCTAAGCTTCTCTAATCACTAAAGAAGAGTGCTAGGTACACTTCAGAGCTTGGGGTGCAAGTCTCAAACGAAACACATTAAAAATGTGTTAAAAGTGTAAAAGCTATAAAAAAATGGTTGAGCTCAGGAAGGCTGTGGTTGGGCTCCCTGCACAATCCGAAAGGCAATTTTGCCTTGCAGTCTCAATCTGGAAGCAACTAGATGCAATCCGGAAATGATGTTTTCTTCTCCATTTTTGACCTCCTTTGCTTCCTTTATCTTAGCAAGCCTCCTAAGATGGATAGGCATGGTTTCCAACCTTTATTTGTGACCTACAAAACAATATAAATGTGTTTAGCAAGGAGAATCCATCTAAGACTTGGATAAGGAAAGAACTTTTGTTGAAAGTCTTTATTCACTTCCCTTTCTTAGTCTTAGTCTAAGTTGATACTTCTTTGGATGGGAAATCCCTAAAGGAGTTGCCATCATGTTTGTTGTTGATACTACACTACACGTTCATAGGTCATGCTTTATAAAATACCAAAAACTGGATTTTGTTGTTTTTATACCTTTCAAGTCTCGTAGAGTTGTAAAAAAGGATCACAATTAATTAAACAAAAAAAACATTTGATTGACGTCGAATATTGACAAAATTTGACGTTAATTTGTTTAACGTCAAATTGTTTTATGTTCGACGTCAATTTAATGTCTCCCGATATGCCGTTGACTTCGAATTCAACATGAAATACCGAAAAATAACGACGTTATACGGTGTTTTTGTACTAGTGAAACTCACAAAAGAATAATCGTTTCTTTATTTCTGACAACACAACAATGTACAAACACATTCAAGGAAGCCTGTCTTCCTCCCTATAGGATGCACATATCGTGTCTCAACTACAAACGATACAATGATTCCCATAAAAGACATTTATTCCCCCTTATATAGCTAATTCCTAAAAATAACCTCCAAATGTAACTCCTTAACCAACTCCCCCTCAATTCTATTTTATGTCCTGTTTTTGCCCCCTTTTTTACCTGACATAAACCCTTAAGACCCTATCAGAGTGGATGAAGTAGATGTCGGCAATGATTGCAGAATAAGCGAAAACCACTCTTCTAAAATTCCTTAAAAATTTGAATGCTTCATCTTCATTTGATCCTCCTCTTCTTCCTCAACCTTAATTGTTATTTGTCATTGTATTCTACTCCTATGCAATCCAATTCTATAAATGAAAAATCACTTATCTTCAGCATTGGTGCTTTCTCCTTCTATCCTTACTCACCACCTTTCTGCTAATTGACAAAAAGGAAGAAAAGTAGAAATGAGACACAAAGAAATATAAAACATGGGGATAAGTAGAAATAAAAATTAAAGACAACAAACATAAAAATCAAGGGGAGTATAGAAACTTAAGTAAGGGGGAGTATATAAGGAAAAATAATTTACAGAACAATACAAGTAAAGGGGAGTATATAAGGAAAAATGACTTCACAGAACAATACAAAATAGTGTTCAACAAGTGGTAATAAACAAATGATACAGACGAATAATTAACAAGTGTTGTTTAAGTAATGTTGTATGTTGTTTGACTTATCTATTAATCTATAATTGCTTATTCTATGTTAAATTATTGCTTTAATAAACTCTTATGAATATTCATATATGATTGAATCTCATAAGAAATATTTTAACAAATAGAATCTCAACAAATGGTATCAATATGAATTAATCAGGATATACTTTTAATAGAAAGCAAAAATTCTTTCAACCAAGCAAGATAACATGTTTCATAATAGTTTTTTCATCATAAAAAAGAGAGAAATTATTACCATTAGCTGTTAGAAAACCTCATTAGACGAGTCTGAGATTGATAAGTTTTTATGATAACAAAAGGTATGATGAAACATACACGGATAAGTATATATAAACATGTTCTAGTAAGCTTTGAATCACTAGAACAATATCTTAGATAAAGCTCTTGACATAAAAAGGGTCTGACAGGCATTAGACTTCATTAAACATATGAACATAACCATTAGACAACCCAAGAATGTATGCAATAATTGTTTGTGCATATAAATGTATATATGCATATGTTTTGGTTAACTAATATGTGTTCAATGAGTTTAAGCCAAGCACAACGCAATAAAGAAAATATTCAGGCTTAGAGAAAGAAGTAGACATATTAAAAGACAAGGCTTAGATGAGCCCAGTTGAAAGAACTAGGTAGATGAGTGGAAGGCAGGATCACACAACCAAGCCATCAGATGACTCAGGTTCTATCCTAGTGTTAGACAACTTTTGTTAAGTTTAATATGTTAGACGACTCAAGGCAACAAGTTAGAATGCAAATATCAGATGACTCAAATAGTGCACAGAGCAAAATATAGTATTAGAAGACTACATTGATGAGACGAGTCAACCTAGAGTAGCAAAGCATTAAACTTCTACAAATGAGTAGATGAGTTAAAGAAGCATCACATGAGTATGCATGTTAAATAACTCAGAGAAGACAAGTAGACAAATAAAGAAAAGAAGCATTAGACGAACGAGTCATAAGCACTCAACAAGTCAACATGATATATTAAACCAATCAATTTAAAAGGCACATAAATGATACTAGAAGAATATCTACTTACGAGTCAACATGAGATGACGAGTCAAGAAAAATATTAAAGAAGTATCTATTAGACAAGTCAAAGTTAACTTATGAAACATAATTTTGAAACAACTATTAGACGAACACTTTCATCAAACAACCTAGTTGGGAGAATGACTAAAAGAATCAAAAGTTAAAATAATAAACAAGTATCAAATTGATCAAGCAAATCAAGTTTAGAACTATGCAAAGGAAATCTATTCAATGAGAAAAGGAATTAGAAAGTTGAAGTTGATGATGATAAAGATTATTAAAATTTGCAATAAATTCGACATTGTGGTTGTTGATTGGAAGAAGAATTGAAGGTACAATGGTTAGGTCGATCACTAGATTTATATGGAGGAAAACGTGAAGATTTATTAAATTGGGAATTAAAACGCGTGGGATTTCGAGTAAAGTTTTTAGCTTTGGAAGAATAAAACTGGGACTGAGAATTTATAAAATTAATAACACCAATTTTAATCCATTCAAAAGTCATATTGTTATAATTTTAAAAATTAATAATCAATAAAACGTTAAAAAAAACGTCATATTTTTAAGCCATTTAAAACTCCTACGTACTTTTTTATTTTATTTTCTTTCTTCTACGGCATAAATTCTATTCGATCTCAAACTTCTTCGGAATACTTTGGTAATTTCAAAAGTAAATAAAAGCTCAATGTAATTTCAATTTTGTTCAATTTGCATAGATAAAAGAACAAAAATAAAAACCCAATTTTTACTGTGACTGAAGTTCTTGGTGGTGGTGGGCATGGAGAAATCAGGCGACGATGTTGTCCTGCTGGATCGTGCGTCCCGAGCCACTCGAGGCAAGAGATTAACCAAACTCCTAGACGATGAAATCCAAGAAGATGAATTGTTCTGGAACCAGGAAGCTCTTAAAGAGGAGGAAGAGGACGACAACTACCAAGAGGAACCTGAGATCGCCGATGAGTTTGACTCTGATTTCGACGAAGATGTATTTCACAAACCCTTTTGGTTTTTTTTTTCTTCTTCTTATCTTTTTGTAATTTCACACTCACGCCATTGATTCAACACTTTCTTCAGGAGACGGAGCCCGAGGAAGAGGAGCCTGACAAATATGACGCTGAGGACAGGTTTCTTCTCTCCATTTTCTTGCCTCTTCCTTCCCTGCCTTTTCTGTTTCTGATTGTATTGTTTGTGTTTGAAAGAATGCATAAAAAGAAGCGACTGGTATTTCCTGGGAAGACTCTGGCTGTGAAGAAGAAAAAGAAGAAAACTTTATCGAAATTGGAAGGTTCTCCGAAGGAGGATGAGCATTCTGGGAAGGCTGCTGAGGATCAGCAGGATGAGACTGGGGAAAGAATGATCAGGAAGTCCACTAGGACTTCTGTCATCGTTCGCCAAGCTGAGAGAGATGCCATTCGTGCAGCCCTCCAAGCCACTATCAAGGTCCATTCTTTCTCTTCTCATTTTTCTCACTGCATGTGATTTCTTTATAGATGGTAGTTTCCTTTTGTTAAACTCATCTGGGATATGCTCATGAGATAACCTTAATGATTTTTAGTTGTACTATTTACCTGTGATTCAACTTTGTACATTGGGGCAGTGGAACTTTATTCATTTATTTATTTTCTGGGATAAAGGTTTTGTTTTCGTTATCACCTTAGAAAAGTTACGATCCTCTGGTCTGAGAAGGTTTTATTTATTTTTTTGGGTTTTGGGGGTTCAGCCAGTCAAAAGGAAAAAGGAAGGCGAGGAGAAGAGGATGACACAAGAGGAGATGCTTTTAGAAGCTGCTCAAACAGGTTAAGATTACAACTCTTTAACATCTACTGATTGCGTATTTGTCTTGTTTGAATTCCGAATGTCCTTCAGTGTTTAAATTATAATTTTGACTTTGTAGAGATCATGAATTTGCGCAATTTGGAGCGTGTTTTAGCCAGAGAGGAAGAGGTTAAGAGAAGAGCAATTGTGCATAAAAATGTTTATAATGGTCCACAGATACAGTACATTTCAAAAAATGGTACGATTCCTATAATGATAGTGTCTTGGGACAGGCACTGCATTATACCTACATTCTTATTTTGTTAATATTGGTTGCTGTTGTCATTTTTCATCCGGCTATCTGTTAATGTTTCCCAGGCTGCTCCTATTTAGAGTTCATTAAAGGGTCATCATTCCACTCAGAGATTTCCACTGGGCCTGTACAATGTGAGTCCCTCTAAACACGTGTTGAAATAAGATTGACAATTTGGTTTACTTTTATGTTGAAAAATATTGTATATAATGTTCCTTTATGCATTAATGTTGCAGTGAGTGAAAATTAAATTTCCAGCGAAATTGTTAAAGCATTGTTTTCATACTACATTGACCAATTAATAGTGTTTTTCTTTTTCTGATTCAATCTAATTTAGTTACTGATGACAACATCTACATGCATTGAGGTTTGAATCGTTACCCATACAATTTTTTGCTGTAATAGAGAAAACTCTCTGGAATTTTGCTGGTGATATCATTTTAATAGTTTAGATTAGAGAGATAGTAAATGCTATGTTGGAGTTGCGAAGAAATGTTTTGGTTATTTGGAGACCAGTGGATTTTGATTCAGTAGCTCAAAGACAAAATATGTGGAGTTTAATCATGATTGGGATAGTGGATGGTAGTATAGCAGTACCAAAAACAGAGTGCTTTAGATGTAATTCAGTTGTAAAATAATCCAAATAGAATATATGAACAAGAGAAACGTTTAAGGTGTTTCTACGACCCTAAAAAGCCTTACGTTGACATTGAAGATTTGCCAAATTATAGTTAAATATGCAATTTTGTATGTAGATCAGAAACCTGGGCAATAAAGTGCAATCATAAACAAAAGTCAAGGTTGAAAAAATGAGAATGAAGCGGTGGATGAGTGGATATATCAATTTGAATAGGTTAGGGAATGAGTTCATTTGGAAGAAGTTGGTGGTGTAACTTCTATAAATAAAAATGATGGCTTCATTAGTGGGAAAATTGGTATGGCAACTAAATAGGGTAATGGACAGTTGATGAAGATAGTTCTGGGATGTGAGAGCAGACGACTGCCACCCACCCCAGGTAAAATGTGAAGTTAAGATAAGATGACACCAATTTATAAATGGGTAGGAGGAGGTCAGAAACAGTGTGATGAGACTTGAAAAACTGTTAAGAAGAATTTTAAGGTACACAGCTTTGTGAATATATGATATAATACGATAGAAATTCAGAAAAAAAAAAGATGGAAACTGCAGAATAGAATCAAAAGAATAGACCTGTATTGAAGAACAAAACAGATATGAAGAACGTAATTCTCCCCAAGGGCTTCTCCTTCCCAAAAGATCATTTGATTCACTCACTGTAACTGTCAAATTCAAAGAATACCCTCCCAAAATTTTGATTCCCTTATAGTTATAAGTGAGCTCTTCTAGCTAACTAAGTAGTCCAACACTCTAACAAACTAATGGGCTAACTAACTAACAGCTTTCCTTATACAACTCTCATCATACATCCCAACATGATCAAGGTCAATGATGGAAACAATGTAGCTGACTTCACTCAGCAGGAATCAAGCTTGGGTATTTTTTGTATTATTATTGCAACATACCAAGAGTTCCTACATTCCACATAAAAGATGGCCATATGAGAATATTGACTAAAATTCAGGCATTTGTGTGAATTTTACTTCCTCTACACTTTGTGGTAGAATACTATCTTAAACTATAGGAAATGGAGAGACATACGTTGAAATTATGTGTTTTTGAGACAACATAAATGGTTTATTTATATTGAGAAAAAAAATCAATACAATAAGTAGAGGAGATTTGGTATTTTCTAATAATAAAGATATTATTCAAGAATAAATAAAAATGTTCCTAATAATACATATATAATCTAGATATTCGTGATTATAAAAGATTTGTACCTTCTTTCTATAATTATAATGTAGGATCTTGTGTAATGAACTACTCTCTAGGATGAGAGCATCTAGAGTCTGATAGCTTAGATGATTTGATAGACTATGTTGCTTATAAGAAGTGTCTATTTGGTTATATAATCCAACGGTATTCATGCTTATTAGGTGGTGTACTAACAAGTTTATGTTTGTATAACTATTTTGTGCAGTTAGTTAGGAGCTATTTGGTGCTTCTATCTAACTTGCAATAGTCTCGTAACACTCTATTTGAGTGCTGCTATCTTGTTGATAGCGTAGAGGATGATACGAGACAAATTCTTTCTTTCTATCTTGCTTTGTGTGTTTTGGATCTTCGTCTAGAAGGTGTGTTTTGCAACCAATGTTTCACTCGTTCTTCCACTGTTCCTGGGCTCATTCTGGCACACTGCGCAACATATAATGATAAGATACTGGGTGATAGGATAGAAGGTAGGGGAGCCAAACGGTAGGAGCAAACGGAAGCAAGCCGAACGATGGAAGGCGGTGAAGAGTTAGAGCCGATCGGTTGAAGAGTGACTATCCTAACTAGGACAACAATTAGGATGAGCGGGAAATAATTATAGTAAATAAGGTCATATCCTAGGGAAATATTCAGTATAAGTTAATTATAGTAAATATAGCTATATCCTAGGCAAATATTCAATATAAGTTAATTATAGTAAATAGAACTATATCCGAGGGAAATATTCAGTATAAGTTAATTATAGTAAATAGAATTATATTCTAGGGAAATATTTAATATAAATAAAGCTAGATGCTATTGTTTAGGGCATGCTTTTGATTATTGAGTCTTGTGACAGGCGGCTATGCTCCTGTGAGGGAGGTTATGCTCCTAAGTAATTGAAGGAGGTTATGCTCCCAATTATCCTTGTTTACTTTTGTTTATTCAGATATTACCATCAATAAAAGAAATTCATTCGTTCATTGTCATTCGTTCATTGTTCTGTTTCGTGTTGTGAGTGTGTGAGAGGTTGTTCTGGTTAGGTTTAGTACTCAGGTACGTAACATATAACATACTAAAAGCACCATTAGATATGGAATATAAATAATTAAATAAAACACTCGCATGTGAGGTTAGTCTCTGGTCTGGCGAGTTAAGGGAAACACCTGGTAGGACCAAAAGTATTAAATAAAACAAATATGAAGAATAACGTGCCTGTTCTTTTTTTTTTTTAGTTTCTTCTATTTTGAAGATAAAGCTTCAATGAAGTATTTTTAACCTTCTTTTTTCTTTATGATCAAGCAAAATATGTCTCTATGTAACATTATTTTACAATTTTTTATGATATTTATAACTTTTTTCAGATCCAGAACAACCTGTTTGTGCGATTACTGGTTTGCCTGCCAAGTAAGATCTCGTATATCGATTTGGTAGTTCTTGCTTTTTCCTTTCCTAATGTTGCATTTCTTTGTTAAAATTTCCATTGGATAGCTTGTATTCTTTTTATTTATATGTCATTAGGGACTTTGGTTTTTTTTTTTGGGGGGATGGGAAGTTTAGAGATGCTTTCCTTGCTGGGAACAATCGGTCTTATGAATTATATGGCAAATTGTTTCCACTTTCTTTTTCTGATCAAATTGGGTCAGATTATGCTTTCTTTTTTATTACAACACTGGTGGTTCTTGCTTGAATTTTCAAATTGCATCATTACTATCTACTACTGTTATGAATAATGATTGTCATTGATTATAATCACATCATTTGAAAGATTTTCTTTAGTCTATTCCCACTTTACCGACATATTGTTAAGGAGTTCTCTCTGGAATAATACAGATATCGTGATCCAAAGACTGGCCTGCCATATGCTACAAAAGAGGCTTTTAAAATAATTCGAGAACGGTATGTCTATAATGAGTTGCAAATAGTCTCTCTTTTTTGCTAGTATTTGTCACATTTACCCTTTCCAAATAAGTTTTTTAACAGCATATATTTCAATTTTTTATTCTTTTAGCAAGTCCTCTGTTTAACAAAGTGATTTGACTAAACTAATATATTTTTTAGAATTCAAGCTAATATCCTGCATTTTGCTTTACTAGAGTGATTTGGTCAATCTAGAATAGATGACTTCTAGACCAGATCCTACCCTTGTGAAATTTTGCTACTGAAGTTGCTATAATATAAAATTGTTTAAATTAAGAATTCCCTCTGAACTTGACATTTTTTTGTTACTCTTTATACGAAAAAAATTCTTTAGTTTAGTTGTTAAATGACAAAATGTTTACAAATTGGTCCTTGCTATTTTTGGTTTTATATAGCCTTTAATTTGGTCCCTATGGTTCTTTACTAGTATACTCTACAAAGTCTCTATGTTTACAAAATGTTTACAAATTGGTCCTTGCTATTTTTAGTCTATGCATTTTGATTGTAACACGTCTGTTTTTTTTTTTTTTTGTTTTGATCCCCACTTAAAAGTAAGCTCTAATGTTGTTATAAGTTCATCAAATGGTAGGACCAATTTGTAGATATTTTTTATGTAGGAACCGAATTGAGGAGTATAGAAAGTAAAAGAAAAATGTGTCAAGTATAAGGATTAAAGTCTTGTATGTATAAATTCTATTTACTAAAAATAGTATACTTTCGCATTATAGTGGAAACCAATAGGTACAGTTCAGGTGTGTAATCATAAAGACGAAATAATATGATTGAAAAATTGATGCTTAAGTGTAATAAACCAGTTCTTATATTTATTTTATTTAATATTTTTCTTTTCATCAATCTTGAAGTTGGTATATATAGTAGTATGATTGGAAAACCAATGGGTGGGTGATAGGTTCTTGTGATCAAGAACCTATGGAAAAACACTCGAGAACACACAAAGACAAATTCTCTGAATTATACAGCCTCCTTTTATTGAAAAGAATCAACAAGAATGGTGTTACAACGTAACCCGAGAGCTTAACCTCCCTCCAAAGAACTACAAGAGTTCCCACGAAACAATAACACTCCAAAACTCCCCTCCACCAACCACTAATCCCCCTTTTATATCACTCACTAATAGCACTAACAGAAACTATTCCTAACTGCCTTGGCAGTTAGACTCTGTGACTTTACCCCTCTTCCTATATACAATTAACTCCCTAACATTACTCCCCTCTCCTCCAACAACCTTGTCCCCAAGGTTGAACTCCGGGTATTGCTCTTGTATAGTCACCTCATCATCCCATGTGGCACTCTCTTGTCCCCCTTCTTGCCATTCTATCAAAACTTGGGGTATTTCCTCTGTTCCCAGTTGTCGAGTTCTCCTGTCCAGCACCTTGGCTGGTCTAAACATTGGTCCATCTGCTTGTAACTCAGCTGGAAGCTCTTTTTCCACTTTCTTCTCCCCCACAGCTTTCTTCAATTGGGAAACGTGGAATATGGGATGGATTCTGGCTGCCTCTGGTAATTGCAACCGAAATGCAACTTTCCCTATCTGTTGTAATACTTCAAAGGGTACATAATACCTTGCCGATAGCTTCGGATGTAAGCGAGTTGGCATGGATGATTGTCTATGGGCCCTAATCTTTAAATAGACCCAATCGCCTATCTTAATGTCTGATTCTTTCCTTTTCTTATTTGCCTGATTACTCATCGCCTCTTGTGCTTGCCTTAAATGCATTTTAAGCTGTTTCAAAGCTTCATCCCTTGTCATCAAATCTTGAACCACCGACTCCACCGCTGTCTCCCCAGGAATAAACCGACTCAAAGCTGGAGGTGCTCTTCAATAGACTATTTCAAAAGGGGAACACCTGGCTGCACTTTGATAACTGGTATTATACCAGTACTCAGCCCAAGGAAGCATCAACTTCCAACTCCTCGGTTGCTCTGAGCAAAAACACCTCAAATACCCCTCCAAAATTCTGTTCACCACTTCAGTCTGGCCATCCGACTCAGGATGGTATGCGGTGCTCATACTAAGCTGAGTACCCTGCATCCTGAAGAGCTCTTTCCAAAATATACTTAAAAACAGGGGGTCTCTATCACTGACTACTGACATGGGGATCCCATGTAACCTCACTATTTCTTGAACGAACTTCTCTGCAACCGTGCGAGCCGAATAAGGATGTTTCAAAGCAATAAAGTGGCTATACTTACTCAGCCTGTCAACTACCACCAGTATTGCGTCAGACCCGTGTGACTTGGGTAGCTTAACTATGAAATCAAGGCTTATTTCTTCCCAAATGGCTTGTGGGATCGGTAATGGCTGCAAAAGACCCTGAGGAGAGGCAGCCAGGTACTTGTGCTGTTGACAAATTACACACCCCACGACAAAATCAGTCACCGTCCTCTTCATTCCTGGCCAATATAGTGATTGGGCAATTTTCCGGTAAGTACGAAACACACCCGAATGGCCTCCTGTACTCGTCACATGAAACTCCGCTAGAAGCTTGGGAATCCAACTCGATTTAGCTGATAACACCAATCGTCCTTTATAGTGAAGGCGATCATTCTCCATCGTGTATGCTTCATGGCTCGTTGGGTCCCCTTTGAGATCATCCATAATCTTTCGCAGCATGTCATCTTCTTCTACTTCTTTTAAAACCTCTTGAAAGTCATGCCAATAAGGCCTGGAAAGTGCCCGTAGTTCTCCCTCCTCTGTACCCCTTTCTTCTTTACGAGACAAGGCGTCTGCTACCTTGTTGGAACTTCCTAATTTATAAACTATCTCGAAATCATACCCCATCAATTTGGCTATCCAATTCTGCTGGCTATGCGTCGTTATTCTTTGCTCCAACAAATATTTGAGGCTGCGCTGATCCGTATAAACCACAAACCTCCTCCCCAATAGATATGGTCTCCAATGCTGGATGGCCATAACCAACGCCATTAACTCCTTCTCATAAATTGACTTAGATCGAGACCCCTCAGACAATGCCCTGCTGAAGAAAGCAATGGGCTTCTTATGTTGCATCAATACAGGGCCCACTCCACTCCCAGAAGCATCACACTCCACATGAAATTCCTGTGTAAAGTCGGGCAGTGTTAGCACCGACGCCGTTGTCATTGCCCTCTTTAGAGATCCCATAGCTGCCCGGGCTTCCTCAAACCACTCAAACTTTCCCTTTTTCAACAACTCCGTGAGAGGTTTAGCTAGCTCCCCATACTTCGGCACAAACCTCCTATAATACCCCGTTAAGCCCAAAAACCCTCTCAATGCCTTCAAATTCTGGGGTTCTTCCCACTCCAGCATGGCCCTTATCTTATCCCGATCACCTAAACTCATCGCGTATGTGGCCGTTTCTGTTACCGGAAGCCTCAGTTCCTCCACCACCTTCCGGCTGATGAAATTATGGCTGGCTCCGCTATCGATCAAGACTACCACTCGTTTTTCTCCTATCAGCCCGATCAGTTTCATGGTTTTGGGAGGCGTTAGACCCTCCGCCGAGCAAGCCGAGAGCTCCATAGGTTTCGTCTCAAGGTCAGCGTTTTCCTCCAACTCGCCCTCCTCGTCCTTTGCCAAAAGCAGTACTCTCAAGCCCTTCTCCGCACACCGGTGACCCGGTGCGAACGGCCCTCCGCATCGGAAGCACCTCCCTTCTTCCCTCCTCTTCAGATACTCTGGATAAGGTAAGTTTTTGACCATTCGATTCTTATTTTCTCCTCCGGCCGAGCCATTGGCCCTCGCATTGGTGCTATTAGCCACCGTCACACCTTCTCTCCTGGTCGTACCCGCTCCTTCTAACCCACCAGCCCTCGTCGTGATACTGCGATCTCCATCAGCCCTCACTATCGCCGTCGCAGTTCGATTACCCCTGTGGGTCATCTTGAGCCCGTTCCAACCTCCTCCGCATGCACGGTTTATGGCGTCCTCCACGTCTCTCGCAACTCTGATTGCGACCATCAAATCAGGGGGATTCTGAATTCTAACCTGGCCTTTATTATCTTCACGTAACCCCGCCAGAAAGAAACCCAAAATCAGCTCCTCCGATAGGCCCTGGGTCTGACCTAGTAGCATCTCAAAACTCCTTACAAACTCTTCCAACGCTCCTTCTTGCGTCAAGGTGGCCATCTGTTCGTAAACCGTTCCCCGGAACCCACCACCGAATCGATTGATCAACCCATCCTTCAAACCCATCCACGTCCGATTTCTGGTTTTATCCCGCCAATATTTGAACCAATAACGCGCGCTTCCCTCCATACTAATGTAAGCGAGTTCGACCTTATCCTCCTCGGCTACCTTCTGAATGTCAAAAAATCTTTCAGCCCGATTAATCCAAATGTATGGGTCTCCGCCTTCGAATGATGGCAGTTCCACCTTCTTCCGCCAGTTGCCCGCGATTCCCCCAGTATCGCCCCTCCCTGGGTTCTCGTTCACCGAACTACTACTCCCTTCAGAACCACCTCCTTGATGGTTCGAAACTCCCCCCATCATCCTCATCAATTGTTGCACGTCGCGTCTGATTGCCGCGGTCTCATCTTTGATTCCCTCGACCGTGATCTCCAAGTTATCTAACCTTCCCTCCGTCTCGCTCCCCATTGCTGGCTCCTCCCCTTCGTGATCCGGCAGGTCGGACCAAATGATAGGTTCTTGTGATCAAGAACCTATGGAAAAACACTCGAGAACACACAAAGACAAATTCTCTGAATTATACAGCCTCCTTTTATTGAAAAGAATCAACAAGAATGGTGTTACAACGTAACCCGAGAGCTTAACCTCCCTCCAAAGAACTACAAGAGTTCCCGCGAAACAATAACACTCCAAAACTCCCCTCCACCAACCACTAATCCCCCTTTTATATCACTCACTAACAGCACTAACAGAAACTATTCCTAACTGCCTTGGCAGTTAGACTCTGTGACTTTACCCCTCCTCCTATATACAATTAACTCCCTAACAGTGGATGTTTGATATAAAAATTGTAATAACCAGTGTTATCGATATCTGACAACGAAAAATATTGGCGACCCAATAATCTTTTATAAAATTATAATGAAAACCATGACGGGTTATGACGGAAACATTGCGCTAAAAAGAAATATAATACCACCACATATAATTCTAATGGAAAAGTAATGATATTATGTCTAAAAATTCAAATAATCATAACATCATGTCAAAACACCACAATGGGGTATATCCCTTCTCTTCCCCATCTGAGAGACTCTTGTCAAAGTTAAGTAATCTTTCAAAATTAGAATCAGAGCTATCATGCAATTCATTCTAAACCCCAATTTGAGTCTTCTCTTTACCCTTCCCTGTTGGTTTTGGAGTTGGAGTTGCACCTGGACCTTTCTCATAAGCATGAGAAGATCCAATAACAATGCCACCACTTGATGGTTGCTTTCTTTTATTGGTTGCTTGTCTCCTTGTATAAACTATTGGTTCTCCAATACTTGAAGCTTCTTAAACAGTTGCCTAATTAAGAGTGGGATCATCATCAAAAACCAACTCATTTCCCCCCTCTTCATTATCATTATCATCATCAACTTCTACCACTAACCACTCATTACATTCATCAATGGCATTCAATACAATAGGGTCTATTTCATCCCTAATATTGTATCTTTGAGCAAGTTGTTGATTATACTGTGTAAACCAAATCATGCAACCTTTTGTGGTTCAGCCTATTCCTTTTCTTTGAATGACTTGCATTATGAATAAGTAAAATGTGAATTAATTTCTTTCTACACTTTACAAATAAGATAATAATGAAATGAGTCATGTCTTATTACTTTCTCAAAAACACTCCAATTGCACTCACATCCCGTGAACTACATGTCAAACTTAAAATCTTGATTGCTAGCTTTTGTAAGTTGGGAGCTGCATGCCCATAATTCTTCCACCATTGAGTTACAAAAGCAAAGAAAGTAACTTAGAATGTAACCATTATATCTTACTGTAATTTAGAAAGCATTCTAAGTGGAGTTGTGGTCTTCCATGATTCTTTGGCAAAATCATTACCAGTGAGACTTGCTGCACATCTTACTTGGCACCAACTTGTTGATGCAAGGATATGATCCATTTGTAACCAGATGCATGCAAGGGGTGATGAAGTTGACATGTCCATCTATTATCAATGATTGTAAATACATCATTTATTTACTTTCATTGTTGTTGAATGACTTCATTATTGTTTCCTTGGCTTTCACCATTGCTTCATATATATAGCCCATACTTGCTTTTCTTTCCACATCCACTAGACGAAGCACATGAACAATAAGAACCATGACTTTGAGAGTAAATATCACATGATTCCAAAATGAAGCCATAAGAACAATTTTTGTGGCCTCCCTCCCTTAGCTTCCTTAGATAGCTTGTTATTTGTTACGTATCCGAGTCGGAGATGTAAATTAAACATGGTCACAATAGGTAGAAAAGACAATGACTGAATGAGAATGAATTTCTTTTATTGATGGTAATATCTGAATAAACAAAAGTAAACAAAGATAACTGGGAGCATAACCTCCCTCACAGAACTGTAGCCGCCTGTCACAAAACTCAATAATCAAAAGCATGCCCTAAACAATAGCATCTAGGTTTATTTATATTAAATATTTCCCTAGAATATAATTCTATTTACTATAATTAACTTATATTAAATATTTCCCTAGAATATAATTCTATTTACTATAATTAACTTATACTGAATATTTCCCTAGGATATAGTTCTATTTACTATAATTAACTTATACTAAATATTTCCCTAGGATATGGCCTTATTTACCATAATTATTTTCCACCCATCCTAACTGTTGTCCCAGTTAGGATAGTCACTCTTCAACTGGCTCTAGCTCTTCACCGCCTTCCGTTCAGCTTGCTTCCCCCTGTCTCCTAGTATTCGATTCCAACTCTTCACCACCTTCCACCGCTCGGCTTGCTTCCCCCTGCCTCCTACTGTTTGGCTCCAGCTCTTCACCGCCTCCCACCGTTTGGCTTGCTTCCCTTTTCCTCCTACCGTTCAGCTCCCCTGCCTTCTCTCCTATCACCCAGTATCCTATCATTATTTCTCCATTCATTAGAAGTGAACATCTTTCTCAAAATTTCCCTATTTTTGATGCAATTTGTAATGATAAATGAGAGATAGCAAACCATTTAGAACAGGTGTTAGTCATTGGTGTATAATAATTTTTCTATTCCTAAACTTTAGAATAGGTTTCGTAAGCACGAAACATTTGTTTTAAAGAAGAGTGAATGGTATTCTTAAGGACCATGCATAACTTAGCATCAATTTTCTTCCAACGGGAAAATTCTTCAAGAGGAGTATGAGTCACTCTAAGTAAGATGATTAAGATGCCCCTGACTCTCAAACCAAAGTTTAATGTCTGATGCTCAAGTTGTTTAATTAGTTTCATCTAACTTATCAATAGACAAGTGTACATTGACATATTTAGTACAAACTGATAGGTCAGACACTATGTTGGCTGAAGAGGTATCAGTAGAAGTAGCAGAAGAAGTTATGGTTGAACAGGAGAGAGAAAAACGCTAAAAATTCAAGATTCTCTAATCAAGGCAATAAACATAAATCTTGGAAGAGGAGAATGAGGTGACCCTAGTGTAGGTGATCATTGTTGAAAAGGAACAGGGACGTGCTGCCATGCGCAGTGGGAAAGCATAAGATTGCGAGGGGCATGTGAGGGCGCATGGGAGCTTCGATGAGGATGGTCTCGACGTTAGGATATAGGATGATAGAATAGATGAGTTTAGAAGTTAAGGGTATGGGGGTGTCGGTTGTAAAGGGGGGAGCGGGTGAGAGCTGCTATAAATAGAGCTCTTGTAACTCTGTAGGGGGTATCAAATATACTTTGTGTAAAGTCAGGCGTTTTAGCTTGTAAAGAGGGGTTATGCCCTCAGCCAGGGAGGTTATGCTTCCAACTCATTCTTGTAAAGAGGTCTCTTTTACTGTGAATAATACAGGAAACCCATTCTTTCTTTCTGTCTCCATCTTTTAATTGAGTTCTTGTTAGGTTCCAAACCCAGGAACCTAACAAATTGGTCCGACCTGCCGGATCGAAGGGGGGGGGTGAAGGATCAAGAAGTAATCAAGAAACTGCCGGATCCGAATTGGGTGTGAAGCAAAGATGGAGGGGTGAAGGATCAAGAAGTAATCAATAACATATGAACTGATAAACTGAAAATAAAAGATAAAATATAAGATATCTAATATATCTAACAAATATCAATGTTTTGTTTCTAACAAATTTAGTTTTAAATTTGTGTCATATATCATACATGTTTCTTTAAGTCTCATGAGAATAATTCAATTCAATTTGAGAAGATCAATCTATGAACAATTTAGCTTTTAAAAACTGATCCATAAAGCAATTTAGTTTAGCTTTTACAAAAAGAAAAGGATCAAGTATCTTAGTTAAGTTCAATTGAGTTTAGTTCAGGTATTGTTGAACAGCTCTATTTGGGACCATCCTGTCTAACTGTAAGGCGAAGTGTCAACTTAGATGTTCTTGTTCATTTTGGTATATGTTTTGAATATACTGTAGAGAGCAGGTAATATAGTGATTGTTTACTAATTGGTTTGGATTGATATTAATGGGGGATGAGGGATTGTTTTGCAGCTTTCTGAATGAAAGTGCTAACACCAGAAAGGAGATGAGCATGGGGGGCTTATATGATTCTGTTTCTGGATGTGGTTTTTCAATGAAGCAAAAGAGATCAGTAATGCCAGATAGAAACGTCAATCCAGATGTTCGCTCCTTAGCTCGTTTTCGTAGAATTCCTGTTTTTGAGGATGAAGATTCTGACTAGTTGCCTTGGTAATTAATATTTTTTGCCTGGCATAATGGTCCATCCTGTTAATGTCAGTGCCTCATAGTGAAAGATGTCATAATATTATTTTTTTCCCCAAATGACACTCTTTGGTGTTAAATTTATTCATGTAGCATATTGTATAGAATATTTACATCATTAGCATAGTTATATGTACATTGCCAGAATTTGATTTTTAGGAAGCCAAATTCTGGCAATTTTCTTTGTATTTCCCCCTGGAAAACCAGTCCAATTCAATTCCTAGAAAACTGAATTCTGATCTGGCATTTCTTATTTTATTTTGAAAATTATTTTTAAAGAGGGGAGGAAAATTTTCAAAATTAAAAATTGAAATTAAAATATATAATAGAAAGTGTTTAATATAATTTAAATTTGGATTTGTGGATAATAAAATAAGTAATAGAATAAAGTGTCTTAAACTAGATAAATTTTAAATTGGCTTTGTAAATAATATATAGATTGTTGTTATAATTATTTTAATAAATGTGTATGATGTTAATTAATTTTTTAAATGATGATGGAAATTAAAAGGAGTTCTTAAAGGTTTTAAATAATAAATTGGAAATGTGAATATATTTTAAATAATTGTTAAAATTATTTTATGTCATAAATTTTGTTATAAAAGTTAAAAGAAATTATTAATAATGAATATAATTGGAAAAATATATTTTAGTATAATGATACATTTATGTAATAATATATGGAATGACTTATTTAAATTATATATAAAATTATATTTAATAAATAAATACTTTATTATTTAGTTAAGAGTAATTAAAATTTTATTTATTTGATCGTCAAATATGTATGAAAAGAAAGTACACGAAATTAATAGAACATAATATAATTGAAATAGATAGATACATCTTTGGAATTTAAGATGTTGGATTGGTCAATGTATTATATTGTAGGTCAAAAATCATTTCATCATATGTTGCATCATATAAATATTAAAGTAGTTTAATGTTGTCGCATGATTCTTCAACGTTGTAAGCTTAGGTGAAGAAGTTGAGTCTATTTCCAGTGGTTCATCGTTTGTTCGGTATCATTGTTAATTTTTATTTGTAAGGAATTGTAGATGATGTTTTGATTAACAATTTCAATTAGATGTAATTAGTTGATTTACATTACTTATTTACGGTTTTGTATTGTAGTGCTTTCATTGTGAAACAGTTTATTGAAAGAGTGGTTGTGTTGAATTGTCATTCTTCCATAGTTGTAACATTTGTAGGTTAGATTGTAACTATTTTTATTTTTTTTATTATGGTACCTTGTTAGATAAGTCATTTGGTGTAAAGTATTGTTTTTGTGGAAGTTATAAAGTTAGGATGTGTTGAAGGGCTTGAAGTAGGTGAGTTTACGAGCCTCATAATTTCTTTTGTAGATCTTCTAAACTTAGTGTATAGTTTAATCATTGTATTAAAAGGAAATTAAGACTTATAAGCTATCATTTGACATACATGAACATCTATTAATATTTCAGTAGCATCATACTTAATTAATTAGATCTGTAACTCTAAGCTTAGGTTGGTGGAAGTACAACTTCAACGTTGAGATACTGGGAAGATCCAAAGTAATGCTCATTTTTGCTTCACAACTCAGAGTACAATTATACGATATCTGAAACAATTTAAGAGATAAACACTAAAAGTGGACACCTTCCTCACTTTATGTAATTTGACCATTTGTAAACACATCAGCACAATAAAAATTGGAATAATTTTGTGTTTTCTATACAAAATTGGTTTGTGTGAAAATGAATATGGATGTTGTAAACATAAAGACCATTTTCTCTAGTTAGTGTATGAGATTTGTTTTTTACTCAACGATTTTGTTGTCATAGCTAGAGTCATTGTCATCGTCATTGTCATTATCGTCAAGATATAAGTTTTAATTGGCATCTACGATTTCGCTCGTCTCGACCAAGTGACCACAACGCTATCAAGATCGTTACCATCGAAGTCCATACTCGCTCTCATGATCACTTTCGCCATATTAATCAGAATGTGATAGTTTTTTATTCCAATGCGATACTTGTTGGTTGAAAATTGATGCTTAATTACGAATTGTTCTCAAAGGTACCGTTCACTCCTCTTTAAAACAAATTTTTCGTTCCTACGAAACATGTTTTGAAATCTGGGAACACGCCAAATTATTATATATGATTGATACTCAACATCTTTATGGTGTTTGTCATGATCTTTTCAATGTTGTTGCTCCTCGGCATCAGGACTCTATGACTGATTATGTGGGTAAAATTCATGCTCTTTTTCATGAATGTAATGAAGTAATGCCTCCTGCCTCTACTCCTGCCCAAAAAATAAAGCAACGGTCAAAGTTCTTCGTGTTATTGGCGTTGCACTGCCTTGCTGATGAATATTCTCATATTCGTGATCAAATTTTGGGTTTACCTGTTTTTTCCACTTTGACTTCTACTTGTTCTACTCTTTTTGCTTGTAACTAGTAAACCCATCAATGATATACCTATTTCCTCTATGTTGGCATCTCAACGTCATGATCGTAATCACTCTCGCAAGTCGATAAAAGGACGTTTCAAGTGTGGCCATTGTGGCAAGCTAAGCCACAAGATTGATAGGCGTTATGCATTACATGGTCGCCCTCTTAGATTTGCTGCTACTGTTCAAACTGCTTCTCCCTAACAATCACCTACCAGGGATCCTCCTTCATCCGATATTATCGATGATTGTGTTATCTTTAGTAAATTTCTCAAATTCTTCTTTGTTCTGTGTTTGGACTTGATGCAAAGACTATCGCGAACAGAGGGGTGGGTCTCATGGTCAAAGATGGCCTAGCCGTGGTGGTTTCCATCTTCAGGAAAAATAGTGTGGTGAACACAATTTCTTTTCGGTGACAGTTGGTTTCGATTTTCCTTTGCTCGCGATGAGGAGCCGCGGTGGTTACCGACGACGTTGGACCTTGGGCTGGTTCAGTCTGGTCCTAAATAGCTCGGCCTGCGGGGCCTAAAGTTTGGACCTAGCTTGGTTTGCCGGACTCATAATTTTGACATTAATTAATAAAAAAAAATTGTAAAAGGAGAAAGACGAAAACATTAATTTATAATAATAATTTTTATAATATTGAAAATAAAATTATTATTATTTATTTAGCTAATAATGAAATGAAATTGGAAATAAAATTAATTGGAAATGAAAATGGAAATAAAATTAATTGGGTTTGAAAAGGAAAATAGTGAGGCTATAATGAGTAATTGGATTAATAAGTGATTTATTGTTTTTGACTTGATATTGAGTAATATATTTTTGTGACCTATTGTTTTAGTGGAATCTTATATTGAGATCACATTGGAACATAGATGACTTTTTATATCTTGATGTGTGATTGATAAGAAAGGTGTAGATAATATTTCTTTTAACTATTGTATGTGTCTCGTTGAAGTTGTTATGATTTTAATACTTAAGGGTGAAGTTGAGGTCTTGTTAGTGGTATATACACCTCAGGAGAGGGACATGTCTATCTTGTTCCAAGTAAATCCTGAGTTTGGACTATCTAACATGTGATACGGGATATGTGTTCTCTTTGGCCTTGCGTGCGAAAAGAGAGTGACATTCGAGTGTTGCACCTTCTTTGTATTGGAGAATTGATGTTTTGTCTAGTCTCCGTCTTGTTGCTGAGTATAGGACCTAGTGCACGATGTGCCGACATTTTTACTTGTAAGTCTTTGCGGAGCAGGGAAACATGTTGTTTAGTCGTGAGGGTGGGATGACTTGAACAAACCTATATGGGGAAGCTACAAGTGGCATGGTTATGAGCCTGTTTGGGGAAACTACAAGTGATTTGGTTACGCGCTTTTATGGGGAAGCTACATGTGGTATGGTTGGGTACAACAGATATACCAAGGTTCTTCATGATGAGGTTTGGGATTTGTAACGACAATGTGTTTGTAGACGGTGTTGATAATGATAACATTGTTGGTAGAGTTATGATATGACTGATGAGGATGCTGACGATGATCATGGTTTAGAAATGATTATGTTAGTAAAGATAGCATTATAAATGACAGTTGTTCTTAAGTTGTGCTTACTTGTTATGTATATATTATGGTTATTGGCTGTGTTAATGGTAACTTACCCATATTTGTTTGTGTTTGTAGTTGTGTGTGTCTTGGTTATACAGGAGCATGGGTTGTTGCAAAGGCTCCAGATACATGATAGAGATGCGAGAATAGGGAACAATCTTGGTTTATCTAAAGTTTTGTGCTTTAAATTTTAGAACCATTGTAATTGGGTTTATTTTATTTCTTGGTTTATTTTATAAATTTCTGGATTTTGTAATTGGATAAGTTATTTGGTAAAGTTAGAACCTTCTTTTAATTTCGCACGTTCTAAATGTTGAAATTTTTAATTAGTATTGTGTTTCGTATTAAAAGGATTTTGAGACATTTTACTTTACATACGATTCATGACACCTGATAACGGTTTAAAATACTGTTATCTGTGATGTAATTTTGATACTAAATACACCCTTTTTGACTTAGAAACTTGCTTGGACTCATGCTTTTTCATTAAGTTGTGTGAATAAGAGAGTTGAGGTTAATTTGATGATTTTCTGACTAATTCCCTTTGTTTTGATATAAAATGAGTTAATATAGGAAGCAGAGATGAAGTGCTAAGGATATAGAAAAGCACTAGAAGAGGGAACCGCATGAAGCTTGGGTGACCTGCAGGAGGCTTGAGCGTGGAAAAATCGACGTATGCCGCCTAGGCGCCCTAGGCCGCCCAGGCGTCGGACCTTGAAGCTTGGGCGAAATTGAAGGCTCAAGCCCTACGGAAATCAACGTCCGCCGCCCGGGCGCCCTAAATGGGGCGCCCGAGCGTCGCGCGTTGCTGATCCGACCCAATTTTTGCTTTGTTTCGACTCTTTTGGACCGGACCCTGTTTATACTTTGTTCTAACTCTTCTTAAAGGACCCAGGCGCTCTAGGTTTTGTATCTCTGGCTGGAGCAACACAACAACACACTCTTCTACTATCTGAAGGTAGATCTGGAGGCGCAAGCTTCCTCTTCTACTCTTAGGGTTTTAGTATCTCATGCTTTTCCATTGTTCATATAGTTTCTCCATGTCTATGGGGAACTAAACTCTATTTGTTGTGGGGGAATGGTGTAACCTTGTGAACTCTCATTTATTTGAATTGATTCTTAATCATATATGTTTTATTCATTAATTGTTAGGGAATTCATCTGTTTTAATGCTTGCTCTATTTAACTCATTTAGTCGCATGATTTATGAATTGCATGAGTGCTGGGAGGTTCCTTACAATTCAGGTTCTTGTTGAATTCTCCGAAGGGTAATATTTCTCAGGGATGAGGGTATGAGTACTTGGTCGTCTTAAGCTCTTGATCTTCAAACTTAATTTTCTAGGAACGCTAGGAATTGCACGAACTAGGAATTAAGGCAGACTTATTGCTCCAAGGGATTGGGTTCTAAGTACTTTAGTGAGTGACGTTAACATTAATGCATAAAGAGAAATTCTTATATACATGAGAGGGAACTTGGTGAAATCTAACGCCACCAACATATTCATCTCATATTAAACAACATACGTTCATCTCTGTGTTACTCTACTATTGATCAATTTGCATTCATATTTTATTTTATGCTTTTGCATCTCAAAATGATCTCGTTTATTTTAAGTCTTCATTAATTAATTTATTACACGACTGTTTAGTGCCGAGAGTCCTCTGGGATACGATACTTGGTCTTACCATTTTATATTACTTGTGCGATTTGGTACACTTGTCAATCTGTTAGCAACACCCTAAAATCGGGGCGTTACAATGAATGTCTTCTTCCTCAAACCTTATCTTGAAATAGCTCTCAAGTGGCATAACACCACTAATATTTGGTTGGTGAGCTTTAATGCCTCCCTAAGTGGTGTGGCTTCATCAAGAGCTCCCTCTTCTATCTTCCATTTTTTTCCCATCTTCCTCCTCTTTTATTACTTTTATGTTCATTTACTTTTGGCCATTTACGTTCCTTTGTGTTCTTGTGATAATTTTCCATTAACTGAACTTCTCCTCTTCTCTTTGATCCTTGGAAATGAATCTTCACATCTAGATAACATTAGTTATCTCAAAATCTAGTGGAGATCTTCCTTGTGCTTGTTTAATCAACATCACACCATATATTGCTAATTCTTAAATAGGTCTTTATCATTTGGTATCTAGAGCCTAGGTTATTCTAATATATCATGTTTTCTTATGCTAAATTTTTTTTGGCTTGTGTTTCTTTTCTTGAGAGCTTGAGTGATAGTCTAGCCTATTACAGGTTGTGAGGAAATCCACACACTTGACGTTGTTGTTTTGGTGTAGTTTTTTGTCTTAGTTTTTATCAACTAACCCCCTTTTTGTGTTTGGTTGTCTCGACCTTAAGCTTTTTCTTGTAGGGAATCATGAATTTGAATGATATTATTAGAGAAGTGGAAGAAGAATCACCATTAAATTACACACCTAGCCAAGGAGAAGCCTTGATTTAACAACACAACAATGTATCGACCTTGGTGAAGTTGATTCAACAATTGAAGGTGTCTAGAAGAGAAAACATAAATCAAATCCTAGAAGTTAAGCAAGAAAGTGAAACACAACTCAAGGACCAAATCGAAAGGCTTGAATTAGAGAGGCAACAAAAAGAAACGAGGGACTAGCTAGAGAACAAGATAAAGAGAAGGCTAGAAGGAAGTCCTCAATATGAGGAGTCCTATGGTGGAAGGCAAAGAAGGCATTATCATGGAGATGATAGGAGGCACAATTCTCTACCAAGGAAGCCACCAACATTGATCCATATCCCCAAGTTCAAAGGATATAATGACCCTAATGTTTACCTAGAGTGAGAGCAAAAATTTCACCAATTTTTTGTTATACATCAACTAGAGGATCAAAAGCAAATAGATTTAACATTGGTAGAATTTAAGGGATATGTCATGACTTGATGGCATCAGTTGTGTATGAGCTTACGACGAGTAACTCGTGGCTTTTTGGATGGATAATAAAGGATTAATGTGTGTGAATGACTATGACAAGTTGATGGAGTCTTTTGAAGCTCTACAAGCTTCAACAAAGATCTATGTGTGTGAATGACTATGACAAGTTGATGGAGTCTTTACTCCTCAAAGTGAATTTATAATTTGAAAGTGAAGAGGATAAGGTAGCTAAATTTTTAAGTGGATATAGGAGGGAAATGCAAGATGTAGTAGAGTTTGTAAGAAATGTTATGCTTTGTTTCTCAACACCAAGATAGAGAGAGGAGGGGGGGTTTTGAATTGGTTTTTAATAAAAATGCTTTCTTTTCTATCTTTTTGGAAATATTTAGAATAATCTTTAACACATAACACAATAATGAAAATAATGCAGTAAAGGAGTTTAAGGATAGAAAACAAACACAGTTTTTTATATTGGTTCGGCCTCAATGCCTATATCCAGTCTCTTCCAATCAACCTTAGATTGAAAGACCTTCCACTATAAAGAATTGAGTTTTTACAGCAAGGCTTTTAGAGAACACCTCTCAAATGTAATCTTCTCTCTAACTCACCAATCTAATATAGTAAAAACACACCGTGCAGAGAGAAAAATCCTCTTCTCTGTAGTACTCCTATGAGACCCTTCTCAAAGTCACAAGAACAACAAGTTCTTCTTCCTGGAAACACGCACAAGGACACCATAATCTCTTGATTGCAAAAAAAGTTCTGATCAAGAAAGTAAACACCTTAACGTGTCGTAGTTGATTAACCAATAAACGTCCAAAGCAATTAATGTAATCAATTGCGCATAAATTGTAAGTTAGATTATTTGAAAATATGACCATTGTGACAGTTAGAACATCTCTTAAAAATTGTTTTCAAAGAATACCAGACTTAACCGATTAAGTAAACAGTGTAATCGGTTAAGTATTACACTTAGACAATTCTGAAATCTTTTTCTTCTCAAAACCCATCACAACACATAGCAAACAAGTGTTAGAAAAGACACAAATTTTAATCGATTATACATATAATGTAATCAATTAAAACTTTGTAGTTTGTCATAGTTTAAGCATTAGCTATCTGATGAACTTAATTGATTACATAACCACTGTAATCGATTGCTTCATACAGATCTACTTTGTGAAAGTGGTTTTAAAAAATAAAAACATGAGTATGCATAACAGATGCAAACACTTATATGACCATACAACCCAAACAGTTCAGGCAATATATGTCTTAAACATAAAGAAACATTTATGTTGTTGTCATGGAAACATATATGTGTTGTTATCATCAAAATCCAAACACATAAGGGATTGGGTTTAGCATTCACATTGCTCCCCCTATCAACAATCTTCACCTTTTTTTATTATGCACAACCATAATGTACAACACAACCATGATGCATAACCATAAATTGTTCTACCAGTTATTTCAGTTTTATCAATTTCTAATTTCACTAATTTCTCCTTATTTGGGCATTAACAAAAAATGTATCTTGAATTTGAAAAAAAATAGCATCTAGAGATACATCAATATGTATTTTTACATATCAATATCAGAAATTGATGCTCCCCCTATCATTATGCAATAACTCTAATTTCACTATTTTCCCCCTTAATAGTAGTAGTGCTAACAGTAATGAATGTATCAGGTATGTAACATATTAAGAATTGCTAAATCAGATTCAAGCATATAGCAGATTTACTAAAATGTATCAGAGTAATAAGTAATGCTTGAAGTCAATGGACTTTAGTTCGCAACATTTAGAATACTCAAAATGATTAACAATGGATATGATATAATGAGTATAAGAATGCATGAAATCATATGTCATCAGAATGAATGTGACAGAATATATGATTTAGTAGAAAAGAAATTCAAACCACATTCTCGAGGATTAATCGATTTTACTACTTTTGCAGTCGATTAATATATGCAGAGCCACTTATAGTTCATTTCAGATCAATGCAAATTCATCTAAGTATATTATGTTCAGTAACAAACCTGCATATAAAATTCTTCTCAACTTTGTTGAGTGTTAGTACAAAGATAAAGTACAATTGTGAAATGATAGAATCGTCAATTGAGTATGAGTGTGTAAAGAAGTATTTGATAGTGAATTTTTTAATTTTTCACTCATACAACTCATTCAGCATATATAATCAGTGTTATTTTATGTAGTTTTGATAAAGTATTCCCAGTTCATTCCTTATAGTATAAAATCTCTCTTTATTCAGAGGCTTTGTAAAATTATCAGCTCATTGATGTAAGGTATCCACATATTCAATTTTGATTTCTCCTTTCAAAATGTGATCCCTTATAAAGTGCCTTATTTCAATGTGCTTGGTTTTGGAATGAAGTACATGATTTTTTGTTAAATTTATGGCACCTGTGTTATCACATTTCAAAGGTATATGATTTAAAAGTATGTCATAGTATTCTAGTTGACTCTTTATCCAAAGAGACTAAGCACAACAACTTCCTACTGCAATGTACTCGGCTTCTGTGGTGGACAGTGCCACACAAGAATGTTTCTTTGATTGCCAAGACACTAGAGAACAACCTAGAAGGTGACATATTCCACTGATGCTTTTCCTATCTAGTTTGCAACCACCAAAGTCATAATCACCACAACCTTCTAGAAAAAGATTTGCACCACTAGGGTACCAGAATTCAAGACTTCTAGTTCCCTTTAGGTATTTCAAAATTCTTTTTACAGCAGTAAGGTATGATTCTTTTGGGTTACATTGAAACCTAGCACATAGGCAAATACTATGCATTATATCAGGACGACTGGAAGTGAGATAAAGTGACGAACCAATCATACCTCTGTATAGCTTTTGATCGACAGAATTACCTTTCTCATCCAGGTCTAGATAGCAATTTGTTTCCATCGGTGTGGCTGCTTCTTTGCACTAACTCATTTTAAACTTCTTCAGTATATCAATGCAGTGACTAGTGTATGAAGATGTCATTCTCATCTTGTTTGACTTGTAGTCCAAGAAAGTAGGTCAGTTCTCCCATCATAGACATTTCGAATTCATCCTGCATAATTTTTGAGAAATCCTTGCATAAAAGTGGATTAGTAGATCCAAATATAATGTCATCAACATATATTTGTACATATAATTGATCTTTACCAAAATTTTTAATGAAGAGAGTTGAGTCAACTTTACCCCTTAGGAAACCCTTTTTGATTAAAACTTCACTCGATATCTCGTACTAGGATCTTGGTGCTTGCTTTAATCCATACAAAGCTTTTCTTAGTTTAAACACATGATCTAGAAATTCAAAATCCTGGAAGCCAGGGGATTGTTCAACGAATACTTCTTCCTTGATGTAGCCATTCAGGAAAACACTCTTCACATTCATCTGGTATAACTTGAACTTCATCATTGATGCAATAGCTAAGAGAATTCTCGCAGCTTCCAGTCTAACCACAATAGCATAAGTCTCATCGTAATCGATTCCTTCCTCCTGGAAGTATCCTTTTGCTACTAATATGGCTTTGTTCTTGACAATCTCTCCAAAGTCATCCCTCATGTTGTGAAAAACCCATCTTGTACCAATGACTTGTTGAGTCTTTTCCCTTGGAACAAGTTCCCAAACATTGTTCCTCTAAAATTGATTAAGCTCATCTTGCATTGCAATGAACAAGTTCTCGTCTGATAGTGAACGTTCAATGTTTTTGGGCTCAGTCTGGGACACATAAGCTACATTCATGCAAAACTGGTTGAGTTGTCTTCGAGAAGACACACCTCTAGAAATATCACCTATGATATTCCTCGTTGAAACATTTCTTGGAGTCTTTCATTCCTTCACAGGCTCAGTTCTGGGAGGATATTCAGTGACTTATGGACTTTGATCCATTTGAGTCTCTTCACTTTCCTATTCTTCCCCTGTAGAATCACCTGCATCTATACACTTTCTAGAATGCATTTTGTTAATAGCATTGTCAATATATTCATCAAATGCAACATGTACATATTCCTCAACACATAAGGTTCTTTTATTATATACTCTATAGGCTTTGCTAGAACTAGAGGAACCAATGAAAATAGCCTCATCGGCTTTTGAATCAAATTTACCAAGACTCTCTTTACCATTGTTGAGCACAAAGCACTTGCTGCTAAATCAGATGTGTGATGTTTGGTTTTCTCCCTTTGAACAACTCATAAGGTGTAAGCTTCAATATTGGTCTAATGATTGTCCTGTTGAGCACATAACAAGCAGTGCTGACAGCGTCTGCCTAGAAGCACTTTGGCATATCCCTCTCATTTAGCATAGTCCGCGCAAGCTCCTCCTAGGCTCTATTTTTTCTCTCTACCGAGCCATTTTGCTAAGGAGTTAAGAGAGTCGAGAAGTTGTGAGATATCCCCATTTCAGCACAATAGTTGTCAAAGCTTTCATTTGGGAATTCCTTGCCATGATCACTCCTGATTGACTTGATCTTGAGGTCTTTCTCATTTTGTATCATAGATGCAAACTTCTTGAATATCCTGAAAGTTTCACTTTTGACAGCAAGAAAAAAAGTCCAGATATATACAGAAAAGTCAACTACAATTACCAAATCATAAAGATTTCCACTAAGGCTTTTGATTCTTGAGGGTCCAAACAAATCCATATGAAGCAACTCAAGAGGTCTAGTGGTAGACATTTGTCTCTTAGTTTTAAAGGATGCTTTTGTTTGCTTTCACTTTTGACAAGCATCACAAAGCCTATCAGAAACATATTTTATATTTGGTAGACCAATTACAAGATTCTTAGAGACAAGTTTATTTAACTATACCATATAAATGTGAGCTAACTTTTTATGCTACAACCAAGCATCATCATATTTAGACAACAAGCATACAACCAGTTTCAAGGATGTTTTTCTAAAGTCAATCATATAGATATTGTTACACCTTTTTCTAATCAGTAGAAGTTCATTTGTTGCACCATTACAAATAAAACAATGGTTAGGCTCAAAAGTTATTTTCAGAGCTTTACCATAGAGTTGACTTATACTTAGGGAATTATGTTTTAAACCTTCAACAAGCAACACATTTTCAATCACATAAAAGGATGGTGTTTGGATTTTACTAATTCCAACAACTTTACCCTTATTGTTGTCTCCATATGTAATGTGGCTGCTTGTTTTGTGAGAAAGACTAATGAATTTGGTCGGATCACCTGTCATACGTCTAGAGCACCCACTATTCAGATACCATATCGATTGCTTTTTCTCTTGTTCTGCACATGTTTCAGCAGTGGTTGATTATACCATCATACTAAGACCAGTTCGATGTAGATTTTGGTCCTTGCGCAGCTCTCGAACATCCTTATAATTGATATCAGTTTTCTTTGCCTTCAAGAATCTAGTAAACTTTTCTGCCAACATATTTAATCCCTTATCGTCAGATTTTAGAGTGTTGGTGCTACTTTCTCCTTCTTGAAAAGATTTTCGAGAAGTTCCTATTTTGAAAAACTCACTAGAATTGTTAATGATAGAATTGCATTTATTTTTACAGGTAGCATTAAGGAAATCATCATTAAATTCACTCTTACTTCAGATCAGAGAAACAAAGGCCATCAAAATAAAATTAATTGATTTCATAGAAAACTTAATCGATTCGTTTTCGAGCAATTTTTGAAAACAGCTCTGGTGTCAATTATAAGAAATGTTATGTCTTGTTTCTCAACACCAAGAGGGGGTGAATGGTTTTTAATAAAAATGCTTTCTTTTCTATCTTTTTGGAAATCTTTAGAATAATCTTTAACACATAACACAATAACGAAAATAATCCAGTAAAGGAGTTTAAGGATAGAAAACAAACACAACTTTTTATACTGGTTCGGCCTAAATGCCTACATCTAGTCTCTTCCAATCAACCTTAGATTAAAAGACCTTCCACTATAAAGATTTGAGTTTTTACAGCAAGACTTTACAGAGAACACCTCTCAAATGTAATCTCCTCTCTAACTCACCAATCTAATATAGTAAAAACACACCCTGCAGAAAGAACAATCCTCTTCTCTACAGTACCCCTTTGAGACCCTTCTCAAAGTCACAAGAACAAAAAGTTCTTCTTCCTAGCAACATGCATAGCGAAACCACAATCTCTTGATTGCAAACAAAGTTCTGATCAGGAAAGAAAACACCTTAACGTGCAGTAGTTGATCAGCCAATAAACGTCCAAAGCTATCCTTCAAGAATCCTTCAAAATCTACACATCTTTTGTATCTTCATTCTTGGAGCAATCAGCGCACTTGCAATTCTTTTCTTGACTCACTGATATCAGATATAAAAGTTCAAATGACAAAAGTTGTTAATGTAGAGTGCAACGCGTCATTATATAGATTTTCTTATGCTTGACGCTTTTTAATCGATTACGAAAATAATGTAATCGGTTACACTTTTAATAGAGTTACACCAGAATTACAATGAAACAAATTTAAGTAATTAAGCAATTAATGTAATCGATTGCACATAAACTATAAGTTAGATTATTTGAAAATATGATCGTTGTCATAGTTAGAACATCTCTTAAAAATAGTTTTCAAAGAATACCAGACTTAACCGATTAAGTAAATAGTGTAATCGGTTAAGTATTACACTTAGAAAATTTTGAAAACTTTTTCTTCTCAAAACTCATCATAGCACATAGCAAATAGGAGTTAGCAAAGGCACGAGTTTTAATTGATTATACATATAATGTAATCGGTTAAAACTTTTTAGTTTTCCACAATTTAAGCATTAGTTATCTAATGAACTTAATTGATTACATAACCATTGTAATTGATTACTTCATACAAATCTACTTTGTGCAAGTGGTTTTAATAAATGAAAACATGAGTATGCATACGAAAGATGTAAACACTTATATGACCATAGAAAGTATGCAACCCAAACAGTTCAGGAAATATATGTCTTAAACATAAAGAAACATTAATGTTGTTGTCATGGAAACATATATGTGTTGGAATCATCAAAAACCAAACACATAAAGGATTGGGTTTAGCATTCACATTGCTCCACCTATCAATAGAGTTGTATGAGTATTCTTCCTTGAAAAAGTTTTACACTTTGTTCTCAAAGTTGAAACATGATTGAAAAAGAAAAATGAGGCCAAGAGGTGAGCTATACAATCATCTCAACACACATAAAAAATAAGGGTGAGCTACCATAATAACCACCCAATAAAAGGACATAAACAATAAACATTAGTCACCATAATAATACTATCAACATGACACACCAAACAATGACTACTATATTTGTAAGTTATCCCTAAAAGCGTGCCTTAACCAAACAATTCTAAAACATGTGTCATTTTCTCGTACCCTACCATACAAAACCTGTTCACCAAAGTAGGACATAAGTTCACCAAAACAGGTCAATTCGAGTCGTCCTCTACAGCAACTTTTGACCTATCTTCCTTACTTCTGAAGGACTTAAGAGTAAAAACTCCATTATTGCTCACCATAGGCAGTATACTCTACATAAGTTGGAAACCATTGGACGAGACACCATTCCCTTTCTAATCTCTTATATCGCCTTTTATAAACGAAGAGAACTACCTTTGACTTTACGAAGTACGACAAGAAGACACAACATACATACATCATCACATACATTCAATCAACTCAGCACACAGACCCATACAAGGTAAACAACTCGACAACCACACAGAACATCTCAGTCAGCATCTGTAGGATTTAAAAACACACAAAGACAACTCGACCTTACACACATTATTTTGGCCACCACGAGAAACAACTAGACAATCTCCACTAGAATTTGGGTCATGGTCTAAAACCCTCAGGTCGACCTATAGACCACCTAGAAATCATCTCTTGAGCCCCGAAAACAGGTCCCAAACAACTCGGATAGATAGCCCGATCAACCCATAAACAACTCAGTCAACACCTAAAATAACTCAGCCAACATCACCAGTACCTTAGTTAGGGTCAGAAACCCCTCATACCACTCTTAAACTCACCCAAAAATGAGCTCTAGAACCCCGAAATCGAGGTCCCAAACAACTTAGTTAGTGAATTGTACTATTCACTTAGCTTTTCGCACCAAATTGTATTAGTGAATTGTATTTAATTCTCCATTATTGTTTCATTTTCACTATTTGGGTTTAATTTGACTAATAACTCTTATTTTAATTAATTTCAATATTCAGGCTTAATTATTCCAATTATTATTTGTAGGACAATTTTGAAATTATTATTGAAACTTCAAGAGGGCTGCTACATCATTTAATTTCATTTGTAATTTTTATTATTTTGATTTTGGACTAGATTCGATTTTTGGGCCTATTTTTGGTCAAATTTTTTGTCAAATTTAGGATAAGCCCATATGATGAACATTTTCGTCTAAAGGGGTTTTAAATATCCAAAATCAGATTTTAGGTTCCTCTCTCCCTCACTTTTGTTTTTCTTAGGTCTTAGGAGCTTTGGAACATTTCTAGCCCCCCTCCCCCTCTCTCTCGCCCTCTCCCCCCTCCACCCTTAGGGGTTTAGGTTCTTTCTTTCTTTCTCCTTTATTGTATTGAATCCTGTTTTTAATTACAATTTCATTTTCGTTTTGTGTTCTTCCTTCATTCTCGTTTTCAATTACATGGTCTTCTCTGCAGTTTCGTTTTTCTCACTTTCATTGCTGCCCATTTAGGTTTTCTAATTCCATTTACATTTTCCAATTGAATTTACGTTTTCTATTTGCGTTTTATTTTATATTTTCATTCCGAAATTCCATTGTATTGTTCTATTGTTACTATGTTTCATGAATTCAATTTTGTTTTGGTGTTTTAATCTCGTTGGTGATTAGGGATATTGCTTTGCATCCTTGAGATTTCTAGATTGTATTGATGGTGTTGTTCTTACCTTGCTCAATGTACAATTATGTTTTGTGCTTGCAATTGGGTATACACTAAGTTGCCTAATCTATGTTTAATTTTCTCTTAGTTAATTGGACTGTGGGTGCAGAATTGATTAAACTTGTGCAATCTGTTTGCTTAATTTACGTTTTTGAAGGCCAGATTAACCTTCGCTTAGTTGGTTAATTCGTGTTGGATTAGGGGTAAGAGTAGTGTTTAATTGTTGTTAATCCATGATTGGAAACATTGCAATTGATCTAGAAACCATTTTGTTTTTAATTTGTATTGAATTTGTGTTTTAATTTAGTTAAACTCAAGTCACAAAACTGTCCACAAAAACCCCCACTACGTGTTTGACCTATTACCTGAACCAAAGTTTGGTCCTTGAGAGACGACCTAGGAGTCACTTCTTAATCTATACTGCACTTAATTGTATATTAATTTGATTCAGGTACAACCTCGATCACCAGTCTAGGCTGACCACCTTCCAGCTCAGGCAGCTTGACACCCTAGAGCCTGATCAACCCAGCCTGGACAGCTTGTCCCCGACACAATCAACTTTAACAGCTTGGCCAACGTAGCTCAGACAGCCCGGCCCTGACACAACCATCTCGCACAGCCCGACCAACGAAGCCCGAACAACCCAGCCAACGAAGCCCGAACAGCCCGGCCTTGACACAAACAACTCAGATAGACTCACCTCAACCATAAAACACAAAAACCACTCATTATACATGAAACAACACAATTTGATCATAGATGCATAATCAAAGTATACATAAAGTTCATTTTAACACAACAAGCTTCATAAACACACATTATAAACCATACCAAGCTCTTAAACTCCTTGCCACTTCCCAAGCTCTACTACAAAAACATTCTATTAAGTAAAAATATCCCAACCCAGTCTTTGCTTCACCCACTTGACACCAATCCAATGTATAACTCATCCTCGAATGACAGTAAATAAAATTTCACCTAACTAGATCACTACATCATGTTATAACTAAATCAGTAATACCCATCTTTAAACCTAATTCAAAACTATCCAAACACCATCAACCAGCCACTACCTAATTTAGAAGTCCCTATAATATATAAATATAATACTTCAGTACTGCAAGATTTTGTCCCAACCAATATCAGTCACCACGACCATTGCATTAACCCCAATAATAGGTTACACATAACAATAACTATTAGACTCAAAATCCTACCTCAACCCCGACTATACTAGAAATAGAAACCCCCCATTTCAATCCAAAATAAATAGTGATCATGACCTAATATACAACACGGCTTTTAGTAAAAAAACAAAAAAAAACTAATTTAAACAGTATGGCCTTCAATAAAGGCCAAAGTTAACAACATGACATCATCACATAGTCATTGATTTATATCCTGACATCAAGCACATAACCCTCCCCCAATACACCAATTCCTACAAGCACCCTAGTGAATAAAAAGATCAAGTTCCCTTAAGCTAAAAGGAGTAAACCACTTACTTGGACCAAGCTCTTCATACATTAAACTTAAACATTACCAAATCAAAGTCAAATCATGTCTTACACTAAGGAACATCATGTACTTATATTACTACTCATCACAACCCAATTCACGTATGTCAAGACAGTAAAGAGATAAGCAATATACGATTAACATAGGAACATATATTTGTATCACCACTCATGATCATCATATCAAAATGCACAAGACAAATACAAAGATTAGCTCCCCTCACCTTTAATTTAGCAAAGATTACAACTCCAAAGAGGTTCCAAAAAGCACAACATAAAACTTCTTCTAGCCGACCTCTAAAACACGTTTCTTTCTCACTCTTTGACTGAACAAAGCAATGAAAACAATTATCTCTTTCACTCATGGCAATAGGGTTTTTTGTATAGGACTTACCCTAATGTTATTAATAACTCACATTTGTTCTCACCTCTTAACCTAACTGTCCACTATGATATTTTCCTAAAATCTCTCATGTTCAAAAAAACTATCAACTCTAGAAATTGCCTCGAACATATTTTTGTTTCTCTACTTTAAACTGATTCAACAAACATGCAATATAGAGTAACAATCACATGGCAACTACAAAGATAAAAATCAATACAAGCAAATACATAAAAACATTGGCCAAGGTTTAAACCACGCACCTAGAACACTAATTAACATGCCACACATTTTTCTCAAACCAACTAGTCAATCATATTTATCTGTTGTTACAACCATGCATAATAATTCACATAAGCATATGTTAAATCAATTATCCAATGGAAAAAAATAATTAACTAAAACAAATCATAACATACGTGAGAATAGGACACAAGACCACTAGATCTACAAGGATCTCTCACCAATTGAGCTACACAACCCTTGTGTAAAACATACTTTTCTTATTAAAAAAAATCTAACACGTTCACATCATCCTCTTATTTCATTGAATTTTCCCGAGTCTGACATAGGATATCCGAAAACATTATTTTTTCTCAAGGTTCAAAGTAAAGATCCATAACATGCGTAAAATGTTTAGGGTATGGAGACATAGCTATAAATTATCCTACCAAAAGAACTATGACCATGAACAACAAAGGAGAAGTAGAGAGTGAACACTTTTCCCCCCTTCCTTTAAGAGTTGTAAGAGTTCTTCCTCCCACACTTCTTCTTCCTCTTCAAGTGAGTATGAAATTAAACCAAATGAAGTAGACTTGCTAGTGATAAGGCACATGTTAGGCCAAGTTCCCAAAGAGCTTGAGTCTTCTCAACGAGAAAATATTTTCCATAAAAGGTGCTTTATCAATAACAAGTTATTTTAAACTAATAATAGATGGTGGAAGTTGTGTGAATGTAGCTAGCATAAGAATGGTGGATAAGCCTGACTTAAAAACCATCCCTCATGCCAAACCATATAAGTTATCATGACTTAGTGAGGAAGGTGAAATAAAAGTTTCAAAGCAAGTCCTCATCAACTTCTCAATAAGAAATTATAAAGATGAGGTATTTTTTTATGTTGTGCTTATGGAAGCTAGACATATTTTATTAGGGAAGTCATGGCAATATGATAAACACACCTTTCTTGATGGCTACTCCAACAAGTTTACCTTCCTCTTCCAAGGCAAAAAGATCACACTTTTACCTCTCACACCTAAAGAAGTCAATAAGGACCTAAAAGAAGGAGGAAATGGCACAAGTGGCGCAAGGGCAAGGTAATGAGGCCAAGAAGAAAGTCATCATGATCTTCCACAAGGGAGTGAAAAAGTTAATGCTTGCCCATAAAGAGATATTAATAGCTTATCCTAGTGGGTCTTCTCCATCCTTCCAAAGTCCACACTCTAGATGCCCTCAAGACCCTATCATTAGTCTTAAATGAGTATTAAAAAGTTTTCTAAGATCCTTCTTTGGGGCTTTCACCTCTAAGTGGTATAGAACACCAAATTGACTTTGTACAAGGGTAACCTTTGCCTAATAGACTATCCTATAGGACCAATTATGAGGAGTCCAAGGATATTCAAAAGTAAGTAGGAAAGTTGTTACAAAAGGGGTGGGTGAAACATAGCATGAGTCCTTGTACCATGCCTTTGATTCTTGTCCCTAAGAGGGATGAGAGTTGGAGGATGTACATATATTGTAGGGCTATCAATAACATACCTATAAAGTATAGACAAATCATTCCTAAGTTAGATGACTTGCTTGATAAGTTACATGGTGCCACCATACTTTTCAAGATAGACTGGAAGAGTGGAATACAATCAAATTAGAATCAATAAGGGAGATGAATGGAAAATTACTTTCAAGACTAAATTTAGTCTATATGAGTGGTTAGTCATGCCTTTTGACATAACCAATGAATCTAGTACCTTCATGAGGCTCATGCATCATGTGCTTAGAAAACTCTTTAGGCAAGTTTATAGTTCGATGACATTCTCATAAGTGTACTAGAGACCTTACAAAAGGAGTCATTGTATGATAATAGGAAGAAATGCATATTTGGGATGGATCATGTGATCTTCCTAAGGTTTAAAGTTGATGTCAATTTCCTTAGCTAGGTTGGACCAAAGCTAAAACAAAAAGTCATAGTGATAGGTGAAGGGTGAGTGTTTGCGGAAGTTGGTGGACATAAGAGCTAAGCTCATAGTTTTGTGATGTTATATGACGATGGAGGTGGTATTTAGTGATTCTCTAAGAGATGTTAGGTCAACTCTTAGAGGAAGGTGGCTAAAGGAGGCCACTTGGGTTACTTAGCCTAGGGTGACCTAATAAGAGCAGTATGGCATAAAATCTCTTCTTTAAGGAAGTTGTGAAGCTTCATAGCATACCTAGAACCATAGGAAGTGGTAGGGACACAAAGCTATTAAGTTATTTTTAGAGGACATCGTGGGGGAAGCTTGGAACCAAACTTCTCATTTCTGCAACTTGTCTTCCCCAAACCGATGGCCAAAATAAGGTCGTTAATAGGACTTTGGGTCAAATGTTGAGGTGCATGATAGTCCATAATTCTAGGGAGTAGGAAGATCTTCTTCGTCATATAGAGTTTGCATTCAATAAGGTGGTGCACTCCACTACTTCCCACTATTCTTTTGAGGTTGTCTATGGGTTCAATCACTTAATACCTCTAGATCTCCTTTCCCTTCCCACTCATGAGGCATGGGCTTGCCAAGATGGAGAGCATGCTAAGATGATCCAATACTTGCATGCTCAAGTCAAGGATAATATAAAGAAGAATGTAGGGCTTGCCAATAAAGGTAAGAAAGAGGTCACCTCTAAAGAGGGTGATTAGGTATAACTTCACTTGAGAAAGGAGAGGTTCCCTACTCAAAAAGGAAGTCCAAACTCCATCCTATAGGAGATGACTCATTCAAGTATTTAGGAAAATAAACAATAATTCTTATGAGTTAGATTTACTCCCTTGCTATAACATGAATCACACTTTTAATGTAGGTGATCTTTCTTCTTTTAATGTAGGGTTTAAGAACTCGTGGACGAGTTATCTCCAAGAAGGGGAGGAAAATGAGTCCATGATTCACCATGAAGCAATGAAGAACCTTTCAAGGATATTGACTATAAGCATGAGTAGAAGTGAGGCCTTTTTATCTTCTTTTTTTTCTATTTCATTATGTTGGCTTGACTTTGGTTGATTTTTTTTTATCTTAGTTTACTTAACTTAAATTGACATGTTAACTCTGTTAAAAAATGGGTGCAAAATGATTACGTAAAGAAAATGATTACTTTCAAAAACTTTTTCGCAAAATAGGATATCTTTAGACTTTTCTTGAATCGCAAGTAAAATGGTATGTAATGTAGTAGTTCACTTAATCGAATACAAAGAAAGGTTAATCGACTATAATAAAGAGTGTAGGGATCAGAGAAATCAAACATTGGTTTTTATACTAGTTCGGCCAACCTGCCTACATCCAGTGTCCTTCCAACCAAAGGAAGCAAATGCACTATAAAGATCTAGGTTTCTACACCAAGGTTTTTACAGCAACCTCAGGTCAAAATGTAAAACACCTCTGTAACCCACTAATCTAATATAGGCAATACAACAAACAAGACACGCAGCAAGAACACCCTTTTTTACTGTCAAACCCTTTGAGACACTCTCAAAGGCAAGAACACAGTTCTTCTTCCTGTAATCACCATAGGGAATACTAGACAATCTTCAGGATTGCAGAGTTCCTTATCAAACAAAATACACCTCGTTGTGCAGAGAGATCAGACGTTCAAACACAGTAAAACTTGCTACTCAAGAAACCTTCAAGACTCTAACTCACCATGGTAGATCTTTGGTTCTTGGAGCTTTTCTTTTCTATGTAAGATATCACAACATTTGCCTGAAAGATATGAAAGTGTAAAATCATTATTCTTTTTTTCAGAATTCAAATCATGCGTCTATATATAGTGTAAAGCAATTCAGACGCTTTTTAATCGATTTGATTATTAATGTAGTTGAATACAATTGACAGTTGTAACAGAATGATAGCAGTCAAATGCATTGATTGAATGCACATTTAATATAATCGATTCATAATAAATGATTGGTAAACATATTTAAATATATGATCGTTGTGACAATTATGTCAAGCATTTAATCAGTTTTCAAATCAATAACAAACTTAGTCGAATACAAGTTACATGCAATCGATTAAGTAGAAACACTTAGCACATTTTTGAAAACTTTTCTTCTCAAAATATCTCACAGCACACTTGAAAAGTATTTGTGCAAACATACGAGTTTTAATCAATTTCACCAATAATGTAATCGACTTAAAACTGTTATTTTGTCACACTTTAAAGTTCAACTATAGTGCTTGTGGTTTTTCATTTCCGAAAACATACGTTATGCATCCACAGATAAAATCACATATTAAACACAATGGTATGCTCTAATCAACACAATAATGTTCACACATACGCTTTTATAGATATAACAAAGTCAGCATAAACATATGATATGTATAACACAGTAGACACATGTGCTATTATTAATTATGTGTTCTCATCATCAAAAACATATGTTATCACTTAGATTGTGGGTTCAGCTAAACAAGTGCTCCCCTATCAACAATCTCAACAAACTCTTTGGTTGTTTGTTTTGTAGGGTAAACTTATGCCAACAACAAGGAGGATTAAATTACTTAGAGTGGAGGAGAGGCTTAACCTTAGGACCACTCATGAGGGGTTCATATTTGGAAATGGGAGAAGCTTGGAGTTTACCTTTTCTTTTAGAAGTCAAGGACACACAAGAGAAGGCTTGGAGACTAAGCTAAGGTTCTCTCATTTTCAAGACACCTCCTTTAAACCTAACTTATAGATGCTCAATTTATCTTTTTATGTGCACACCCTTTGGCTTTGTATTATTACTAAGAGACTCCTCACACTTAATTATATAAGGGGATCTTCAAGACTCTTTAAAGAGTTGAATATTTTGAGTAAAATTATTTATATCTGACCACCTTTGTGAGAGAGTTTTCCTTGTGAGTGTCTTTTTCCTTAAGCCTTATCTTGAGAATAACTCTTAAGTGATGGCAACACCATTAATCTTCAGTTAGTGAGCTTTAATGCCCACCTAAGTGGCATGCTTTAATCAAGAGCTCCCCTCCTCCTCTTCTATCTTCCATCTTTTACCATCTTCTTCCTCTTATGTTACTTTTATGTTCATTTACTTTCAGCTATTTATGTTCCTTTATGTTCTTGTGTTAATTTTTTATTAAGTGAACTTATCTTTTTCTCCTTAAGTCTTGAAAATGAACCTTTACATCTAAATAACCTTAGTTATCTTAATGTTTAGTGGGATCTTCCTTTTGTTTTCTTGACCACCATCACACCTTATATTGCTAATTCTAAAATGGGTCTTTATCATAAGTTAGAAAAAAAACCTAATGTTCAAAATGAGGACAAAAATAAATCAGTTGGAGCAAAGACCCTAAATCAAATATAAAACAAACATCAAATGTCTAAATAAATGGAAAACATAGAGAAAATAAAGAAACCACCATGGAAAGACTAAGAGAGTTATATCAAGAGATGAAACCATATAACAAAAGTAAGAACAAGAAACCTAAATTTCGAAATGAGAAAAAATTTAGTTTGAGTAATGAAGCATAAGATCAAATGGGAAAAAACATACCCAATCCATACATACAAGAAATAACAAAACAAAAATATCTTCAAATCTATAAAAATGACTTGAAAAAGGGGAAGAAAAGAAAAGAAAACCATTGAAACGCACAGAAAGCCAAAGCGAAAGATGTGTGCTACAATGAGAGCAAAAGAAACAATGAGAGACTAAGAGCGAAGAAAGTGAAAAGAGATGACGGGAGATCATGAGATAAAAAGGGTGAAAGGGTGAGTTTGAAAACAAAAATAATAAGGTTTGAGAGAGAAAAAAATGAAAGGCTTAGAGTGATGAAAGTGCGAAGAGACGACATGAAATGGTGAAAAAAAAAAGGTGAGATGATGTATCTAAATAAAAAAAGAATAAGGTTTAAAGTTTTAGAATATGAGCGATGATGTTTGAAAAAATTGTACATGTGTCAAAATCATATGATATTAGTTGTTTTATACTTGGATATTGAAAAATGTTATATTTTTGTGACTTTTATGTGTTATTTAAATTTTCAAGTCGCATGCTTTTGCTTTTTATGTTTATTCTATTGTATTTTTTAATAGATATTATTTTTAAGTTATGATATAAAATTCATACAAAAAGAAACACAGATTAAAAATGAAAAAGAAAATAGTATATAAAATATTTGAAAGTAATGGAAAGATACTCCTTATAATTAATAAAAAAATAAATAAGAGTATAAATGTTTAGAATATTGGATTTTGTATAATTAACTTTTTTTACTAACATAGACAAGATCGTTTATGAATCATTTATTTTATAGTTTAACAAAATCATCTAATGAAATAGTGTTTATCAAAAAGATTGTTTAGATTACTCGCAATAACATTATCCTAAAAGATATAGAGAATAGATCATATTAAACGTTATAGTACATGGACTACGCTAAACTCTATACTAAACGTCGAACGTTTTAAATCCAATTTCAAATAGTAATTTTTGTCTGTTTTGTAGTTTCTCTTTATCTATGTTGATCATTCACGAGCAAATGCTTTATTCAAAAGTTTTATGCTGATTCAGAAAGACATTTAAAAATACAAAGATATTCTAAGAATGTTTCTTCAATGCTTTATGTTTGACCAATCCATGACCAATCCGTACAACAACACAATTTCTCTACACAAGCAAAGTAGCATCTGACAACGTACAAAAGGCTACAACAACTTTTTCAAACTCAATGCTCTAGAATAACGAATCTTTTTCAGTGTTGCCTATAAGTAGAAGATTGCATGAAAAATAGGATAACAAGAAAACAAATTTAATTGCACATATTCTTATGTTGCCAAAGTTCTCTATCTTTAATAGTGCGTCATCTAATTTTAAGAAAATCTCTTTGTAAAAAGTTTTTTCAGATCTACTTTGTATTGATCAATATCCTCTTTAAAATGGTTTTTCATATGTACTTGTTTTAAAAACACTCTGTTGTTTTTGGATAATCAAGAGTGATTTAATTCACTCGGTTTGTTTAACTCAAGGGGAGTTAAATGGTTTTAGCCAGCTAAGCTATTGTAAAACAGTAGTGAAACTTATTATAACTTGTTAAAGTTAGTGCAACCTTTTAAGAGTATATAAAGGAGAATTGGATGTAGCTCAAGTTGAGTGAACCAGTATAAAAAAAATATTTCATGTTTGTTATCTTTTGTTGTGTTTCTAAACGCTTTTCAGAAATCCTTAAGTGTTTAACACTATGTAGACTATCTAACCCCTACAAAACCTCTCCCTTCCCTCACCCCCTCGCTTTCTAGAGTTTGTCTGTTACTTCAGTTGGTATCAAAGTTAACCTCTTAGGGTTAGTTCATGGTTGGACTAGATGAACAATCCAAATTGCAATGAAAAACAAATGATTCACCATCAATCGTCGTCCTCTATTCAAAGGGAAAAAGTTTAATTATTTGAAACAAAGAATGATAACATTCTTTAAATCTTGCTACATTGATATATGGGATGCTGTTGAAAATGACAACTATATACCCCTAAATAAAGAAGAAGAACCCTTGATAAGAAGTCTATATTAAGATGACTAGAAATAAAGATATCTTCTTAACTCAAAAGCTAAAAACTCTCTAATATGTGTTGTTTATGAAGAAAAGTATAAGAAGGTATACACATAACTATATAAAAAATGTGGAACACGTTGATAATTACTTTCAAGATTCTAGTGAAGTCAAAAGGAATAAATTTAATATACTCACCAAACAATAAGTTATTCATCATGCTGGACATAAACCATTAAAGCTATGTTAAGTCACTTGACAAGTCCTAAAAGCCCCTGTTTCTACAAATAATATATAACAATGTACACATATTATTTTTCTATTTTAAGTAAAAAAAATTATAATAAAACATACAGCGAAAAAAAAACAACAACAGAAACAAAAGGATATTTAAAAGTAGTGGAGGAAAAATATCAAAGAAACTAACAAATAATAAAGAGAAATCCTAAAATTGAAACAAAAGACAACTGCTCATTCAATTATATATAACCTAAAAGTGTTTAGAAATATTTGATTCTACATACTTAATTTTTTTAAAACAACTTCAATATAATGTATTATATATATATATATATATATATATATATATAGTTAACTAAATAAACTATATTGTATTTGATAAATTTAAATGTAATAAAAATGGTTTTACATAAGGGCCACCGAACCTATGTTTCTGCTAGTTAACTTGGTAACCGGTTACCGCTTATAGTTTAGAGTTTCATTTAAATTTATCAAATACAATATAGTTTTTATTTAGTTAACTATATATATATATATTTTGCATTGTGTTAAGGATAACGATAATCGGGACCATAGTTTAGGCTTTGTTCACTTGAATGGATTTGGAAAAGATGATTTAAGGGAGAGTGATGGAATGAATTTGAGGGTAAATTTTTTGTTGTTTATTTGAGTGGATTTGAAGGTAATTGAGAGTGGATTTGGAGGTAAAGTTTGTGAGAATTAATGTATGATTTGTTTAATGTGACAGATAAAAAACATTTAATTGATAGAAATGAAAGATTACCAAAATACTCCTATTTATTAAAGTAATATAAAATAATAATTGTTAATGTTATATTTAATTATAAAAATGTTTATAAAGAGTAAGAAATTAACCTTAACTATTTAATTATTAAAATTTAAATTGAAGAGCCTATTTAATATTATCAAATTGTCTTAATTAGTTTTTAAGGTAATATTAAATGTTGTTAAATATTTATATATTAGAATTTAAATTTTAGAAACAATTTAATACATCAAATACATTTTATAGGTTTATAATAGTCGATTACAATAGAAGAATAATAATACTGCAAAGAATATAATACTACATTAATATTGAAGAATAAAAGAAAGATTAAAAAGAAAACATTAAAAAAGCTTCTTCTTTCTTCCACATGTCCTTTGGATAAACAGACACATTAAACGTTATTTCGATGTTAAAGCATTGGGTTTTTTTGTTTAACTCAAGAGAAAAGAAAAAGGTGTGTGAACATTTCCTTCATATATGCTTCCTCTTCAATGTGCTCTCTCTCGTATCACATACATGCCTTCTTACTCTTGAATTTTCAACCACCTACATCTTTCCCTTCCTCTCCATCTCTTTCGCAACAAACACCAATCTCTTCCTCCAACCACTACCCTTGCATGTTCTTCCCGCTCCCTTTTCGATTGCGCCACTCTCCATGAGTTTTTCTCTGTATTTTTGCGTTTCTGAAATTCGATTGTCTAAATAGTTTGATTTAATTAATTTCGTTATCGTTCAATTCCTTCTATGCAGTTACTCAGAGAAAGTTTTTTGGTTGTTGTGTTGTGTTTGCTTTTCCTTTTCTTTTCTTTTTTTATCTTGAGAGAGTCCTTCTTCCCACCCCTCGAACCGAATAGGGATGGAAGAGAACCAAATACATCTCCAAGATATTTCATTTCAGCAACTCTTCTTCATCTTCTTCAGCACAGTGTTATTATGCATGCTTCTTCGATTCGATTATGAAACTTTGAGATCGAATAAAATTGTGGTATTTTTTAAACGAGGGCAAACATGACATTTGCATATAAATCACTACAAATCTTCGCAACACAGCGAGATGCTTAAATTGAGCTTATCTCGCAAATCACCGCATTTTCATCTTCGCAAATCTACGCAAATCCACACAAACAAACAAAAAGAATCTCGCAAATCATCGTTCACAAGTTCTCTTCTAGAGTGTTCTCCGCTCAAGTGAACACAACGTTAGTGATTTCAATTGTGTATTTAGGAATGATTGTGATCCAGGAGTTAGGTCGAGCTTCTATTTATACAATCCAAACCAACTTAATTAAGTGAAGTGGGTTAATTAATTAAAAAAAGTTTTTTTTAAATTTAGAAATTAAAATCTTTTAATTTTTTTGTTTTTTAAATTTAATAATTAATTTCCATTTTTTAAAAGTATAAGCATACTCTTGTATTTATTATTATTTATTTTTAATGTGGTTGGCCATTTAGTAAACTAATTCAATTCAATGCGACTCATTTATAAAGGATTCATGATTGTTGAACTAATCGATTGGTCTATTAACTCACTTAATTAAATATTTTTTTTAATTTCAAAAAATAATAAACTTTTTTTAATTCAAATTTAAATAAATTTATGTATAAAATGATGTTATATATAAAATGATATTAAAAGTAAGAAACAATTCAAAATAAAAGAATTATATAATCCAAAATCTTATTAAATTTTAAATATAATATAAAGCACAAAATACAAAATAAATAAATATATAATATTAATAATGATTTTTATTATTTATTTATTTATTATATTAAATCTTAAATGAATAAATATATAATATTTTGTTCTATGTTATAAATTATTTTTTTTATTTATTATTATCTATAATATAATAAAAAATAATAATAATTAAAAATATGAAATACAAAGCAATAGTTAAGTAGATTGATGAGTTAATCTTATTCACCACATAATTTATTTGAATAAGTTGATTTTTTACATAATTTATTTGAATAGTTTGAATAAGTTAATTTTTTAATCAGATTTAAAATTGATCTGATTTAAAATTTTAATTTTTTTTAATCCAACCCTTCTTAAATATTTGATGGGCTGGCACACTTTCAACCCGCTTTGACAATATTTAATGTACTTTCAAACATTACCACCAAGTTATTGTGAGGGATTAACACTAAGATCCTTCCAAATTTCATTCATTGTTTTCTCTTTTAATTTACGAAAAAGTTGTCTGATGAGCCAGAAAGGCGCCAACGCAAAACACAAGACACAAATTTTCTATTGCTTAAAATATATCATTGGGACCACGTGACACATGCAAATATGAGTTGCCATGGTTCATCGATAAATTAATAAATAAATATATGTTATTATCATGGAAGATTAATTTTATTTGATGTTAATTAAAATCAATTTTAGTTGAATTAAATGTTTGTTCACATTTATGTTAGATTATTTATGATTTTACTCCTATGGTACACATGCTAACTTGTTTACAAAACATGTTTAAAGTTAAACACTATTATTTAACAATAATTTCTATTAAATAAAAATAATAATAATAAACTATATAATATAATGATAATTGAATTTAGTTAATAATATATTTATTAAGCATTTAAATATTTACGATAAATAATTAATAACAAATGATTGTTATTTATTTATAATTAAGAATCAAACCAGTTATAGATTTAAAATATGCAATATTTTCAAGTATTTATATAATTAATCATATCTTATAACATTAATTTTTTATTTTAGGGTCAAAAAATGTATTAATACATTAAAAAGAAGCACTCATTCAATCTTTTTCGATTGTCTTTTGAACTCTAGAAAATCTTCTACAACAGTATCTTACTCAATTTTCTATCATCTTTTGGTAGAAACATAATTTCCACTTTAGAAGTACATTACTTCTTTTCGATAAGAATACACTATTTATTTAAGAAATATTTGGTTAATAGTCTAAAATTTTTAATTTGATAATTGATTGTATTTGTATTTGTATTTGTATTTGAAAATGTATCTTTCATTTTTTAAATGTCAATTTCGTATATATAAATTATTATTTAAGAAATATAATTTAAATAAGTTAATTACATAATATATATAAATAAATTATTAATGATTATATATTCCATTTTTATAAAAATAAATGTATTCCAACAGAATTGTTTCAAACACATTTTCTGACCACAAATAACTTTCATATCATTTTAAAAAAATTACAGTAAAATTTAGTATTCGTCCAAAACAAATGTGTTTCAATTTAACATCTATTTTTTGTGAAAATAATTACTTTCAAAATTAATTTTCTTTTGGGAAAAAGTGATAAAAGAAACAGATGCAGTGGTGAGGTTTGTTTATTAAATAATTGTGGATAAAGATTTTTATAGGAAATAAAATGAATATTATGAAAGTTCTATTTACAGGGATACGTTAGACAATAACGTGTAGCCAGCACGACGTTTGGATTTCCGTTAATCCTTTCTCTCTCTTGTGTTTGAATCCAAATTATTTCAGAATCGCCGGCCACAAAAATAAAACCCAAACAACAACAATAATAAATAATAAATTGTAAATGGTTCCAGAATAGGGGAAAAAAGACTGGAATATTAGGGAGAAACGATAAACGAAACAATAATAATAAGTTATATACATTAAATTGGATTCTGTTACTCTCTTTCTTTTCCCACAGAAGACGAAGATCGAACCAATCTCCTTCCGTTTTGTGTAGAACCAACCATTCATCCAGCGATTCCATGGTGGCGAGAGGCGTGCCGGCGATGACGTTGGCGGCCGTGGCCGCCCTTGACTTAACGGAATCCTCCAACTGGTGGCGGGACATCAACGAGTCTCCGCTCTGGCAGGATCGCATCTTCCACCTCCTCGCCATCCTCTACGGAATCGTCGCCGCTGTTGCTCTGGTATTCCTTCTACGACATCCTTTTCACGTTTCTCTGTCCCAGATTTCTCTTTCGAGTTCCGATAGGGTTTTCTCTAGGCATGTTTTATTATTTGGTGATTGTTGTTATTGTAATCTTTCAATTTTAGGTTCAATTAGTGCGAATACAATTGAGAGTGCCAGAATATGGTTGGACCACGCAGAAGGTCTTTCACTTTCTCAATTTCTTGGTGAATGGGGGTTTGTATCATTCTAGTCTAACCTTTTTCTTTCGTTTGTATTTTGTAAGTAAAAAAATTGAATATTTTCCTTTATACGATGCTTCACGATTTTCTGGCGCAAAGTTAACGCTCTTTCTGGTTTTGCAGTTCGGTGTTTTGTTTTCGTCTTCCGTCGGGATGTGCAGAAGTTACAGCCAGAGGTAGAAATAATTTGTTTCAGCTTTCTTTTTTTTAATTCCATCATAAATTAAGTTTTTTATTCTCATAGCTAATGCTCAGCCTCGTGTGTAGATTGTTCAACATATCTTACTCGACGTGCCTAGTCTTGCTTTCTTTACAACCTATGCTCTATTAGTACTGTTCTGGGCTGAGATTTATTACCAGGCAAGTTCAACTTGCGGTGATGTGCTGCTTTTCTTTTTATTAGCGTGGGATATTGCTATTTCGGTGGGCTGATTATTGGTCTATGATGTTACATGTTTTGCAGGCCCGCGCTGTATCTACTGATGGTCTCAGACCAAGTTTCTATACTATTAATGCTGTGGTTTATGTTATTCAGGTGAAAAAGTCTTGCCCATATTGCACTTGTTACTGTTCCCACTCATCCCAGTAGGATGTGCTTCTTTTTGAGACCATGGATTTTGCCTGCGGTCTGTTTCCATTTTTAATTGCATTTCTTGAATTTTGTAGAAACTACAATTAATAGTGTGTCAATCAATACGATACTGAAGCTATAAAGGTACAGCTAGAGCTGTATAAGATGTGTTGGCCCTCCTCTCCTTATGCTTTGTAGAAATAGTCCTTCATATAACATTTCTAGCTGTACCCATTTCTGATAGGAGCTCCAAAATCCTCCAGAGTTGTTTCTTTGTTAGATCTGTTTCAAGTTGAACCCATCCATCTACTACATGTTTTTCCTCAGAAGAGAACTGTTTGATGCCCAGGCTTGTGTGTTAATCTTAATATCAAATGTATCTATGATTAGTTAGAAATGGTGGGCTGTCTTGGAGGTTATAGAAAGTTCTAGCTTTCTTTAATTATTATGGATGAAGAAATCATTGCTTCTAATTACTGCTCAGCTTCCACCTAAAACTTCAAATGACTGTTACTAGAGGGTTTCCTAGCCTAGAAATGTGTTCTACATCATAATCTGTTGATTTTTTTATTTTTTAGGTTTGGGGTTCAAAATACAGAGAGGTTACTGCTCTGATACCAAGTTATATAGTCATTGGTTCAGTGTTGGGGAAGAAGCAAAAGAGAAAGACAAGTCTAAAAACTATAAACTGAAAATATTATTGACAGATATAACGTGTTCTAATACAACTAGTACAAGCTCAAGTCTACTAACAATATGCATAACGACTTTGTAACGGCAACAATCCATTCTAAGATAATATAAAATATTTTCTATTGATTAAGAAAATATTTTAAGTTTGTGTTTTTCACTTCATTTCTGTCTTCAATTTGATGTTTCGTTACTGAGTCAGCATACCTTTATTATTTTTTCAACTTTTCTGTGGCCAATGTTTTGGTGTTCTATGATATCTATTTGGAGTTTAATGTTGACTGGTTTTGAATTTGTAGATTTTTCTCTTTTTTTATTTTTTATTTTGGTAAATGCTAGAGTATGTCTCAGTCAGTTAGAACTTAGAGCTGTCCACATGCATTCTGTTACGTTTCTGTTCAGACTAAGTGGCAGTTGTTAGATTTAATTAACTGTAGTGATCTATGAATGGGAATCTTCTGTACATCACAGATTATCAGTTCAGATATCAATTATTATTATTCAGATTTCTCTCAATCTCTCTGTCATGGCATTCTAACAGTAAATTCTTTTTCATGCATTACAGATTGCTTTATGGTTGATATTATGGTGGAAACCTATCAGCGTGCTTGTCATCCTGTCTAAGATGTTCTTTGCAGGTTTAACTATATTTATGATTTATGAGGGGTTAACTATCAGATTTTACGGATCATGATTTTACGGATCATGATTTTAATCATGTTTTCCTATGCATATATGTAGGTGTCTCTTTGTTTGCAGCCCTTGGCTTTCTTCTCTATGGTGGGAGGTGATTGTCTATTTCAATTTTCAATTACATCTGTTGTTATTTGTTTATATTATGCAATGAAATTAATGTGTATGGATTTAAGAATTACTCTAAGTTTGGAATTCTGCCATGTCTGAACTTATAAGAGAAACACTTAAAAAAATCAACTCATTATTACTAGATATAGCCAATGGAATTCTTCAAATATTTACCACCTTTTTGAACGGATGAAATTTAAATAGTGCAAAATCATGGCTGCCCTACACATGTTTTGTTGTTAGGATTTTGTCTGTATGTTGGCCCCTTCCGCGAAATTTGTATGGTCATAACTCTCAATAGCAGCTAAAATGTAAGTTAATAACCTTTTAGGGGAAAATGAAGTTGTAGACAGTCGTAATGGTTTAATGGGCTCCTGTATATTCTCTTGCTTCTCTCTTATGTCCTCTCTCCTGACCATCTCAAACTACAATGTTTCTATTTTTATTTGTATATTTGATCCTTTTAACCATCTTTCTTTCAATATACTCTCTTCTACTTTCTATCTGTTTATTGAATTTCAGTAGTTGTATTTTTGAAGTGTCACTGTTAAAAAGTCTTATATTACTATTTATATTGTTCATTGTAAATCTAAAGTTTAATTATTATGAATTTTCATTATAATTAGTTTATATATTAAATAAATATTTATTATGAATTTAAATTACAGTGTAGTTTATGTATTAAAAATATTGACTATGGTTTTTAATTACATAAAATTAAATATTTAGGTGGCATAATCAAGCTAAAATACTAGTTTTTATATAATGATTGTTAACCAAAGATCTATACAGAAAAAAGTTAACATTTTCCCATTGACAGTCATGATTCTTTTTGTGATATGATGTGATGCTAAGAAGATTTAATGTCATCAAATGGCACCAAAGAAGAGGCCTTGGAATGCAATTCAAGCAAGTGTAAAGAACCCTTGAAAACAAGTGCTTTCTGCTTCAAAGCACCAAAAAAACTGCACATATCACACTCTCACACTATCTAAGAACCTTTTTCCTTGACAGCTCTGAAGTACTTTCTCATGAAAAGCCCCAAAATGATCATTCCTGAAGAAAGTAACTAATTTAAAATGCTGAAATTAGTGGGTCGTAGTTTCGGAGCTTATGTTGTACATAACAGGGTTGGCTACAGATTATTTGAGAAATAACTTGAATCGATAATATCCAGTACTTAACCCCAAGCAAAAGATTTCTGAATGGGACAAAGGGTAGCTTTGAGAGCCTGGTGAACTCCTCTGAAAATGAAAGGGGAATTTACTAGCCACTTGTTATATTCTAATTTCACCAGTCTTGTATTAGTATGTTTCATCTCCTCTTCCATCTTTTGTATTTCTTTTCTGACCTTGTTCTATGACAGACTATTCTTGATGCTGCAACGCTTTCCTGTTGAATCCAAAGGCAGACGGAAGAAGCTGCAAGAGGTGTGTATTCTGTTTTACAAGGAATTTTTTCTATATTTATGTGGTCTGCTCCTCACTGCTCCCCTTCCTTTACCCAGAGTTAATCTACCTGATCTTTCTAATGCAGGTTGGCTATGTGACTACCATATGCTTTTCATGTTTCCTAATCAGATGCGTTATGGTTAGCCCCTTTTTCTTTAAAGAAAAAAGTGATTCCTATTATGGTTCGTAAATTGAGTTTGGTCATATTTTGTTTTCAGATGTGCTTCAATGCATTTGATAGAGCTGCTGACCTTGATGTCTTGGACCATCCCATTCTGAATTTTATATATTACCTGGTGAGTTTGTATGTTTGTGTGTATTTCTTCATTGTGGTACTATGTTTTTCTATATTCCCCACTTTTTCTCATAGTTGTGCTCTTCAAGTTGTATCGTTTCTATATTTAGGTCTATTTTTGGCTTATATGGTTCATCTTGGTTTGAGATTAATTCTGTAAGCTCTACACATTCCCTTCTTATTTTGTTGGAGACTGTTAAATTCCATGCATTGGTTTTATGAACCTATATAAATTCGTCATTTCTTTTTGGAACGTAATTTTAGTTTAGACTTGGTTCTCAGTAGAGGCAAGGGAACTGATAAATTGGATAATCAAGTAATCGCTCTTTCAAATCCTCCAATTTATGCTGTTGTTAGGGGTGTGTATCCCGAGAAACTTTTCAACTTCTGCTGGAATTCTTTCTCTTGGAAAATGGCTAATTAATTTTCTGAAGTCAATTTTAAAAGGAACTGAAATGATTTGTTATTGTGATTGCAATTTTCTCCGCTCTACATAGATATTTTATGATTGCTCTCAAGGGTGAGTAATCGAAAAGGGGGTTTGTTCTACTTGTCCTTGGTCATTTCCCTCATCCTTTTTACATTTTTGTGCAGTTGGTGGAAATATTGCCTTCTTCTTTGGTCCTTTTCATTTTGAGGAAGCTGCCACCAAAACGTGGTATCACACAATATCATCCCATTCGCTGAAAAGATAGCATATGGAGAAAACTCAGTCAGGATTTCCTTGGTGGTTCTGTGATTTCTTTGAAGTTTCTCGCACCCCAAGGATAATTTCTAGAGGCACAGAAGTCAGTCTTTCTTCTGTTGAGTGACAAAGCTAATATCATTGTTTTAATGTTCTCCTAAGGTTTGTAGGTTTTCAAACGTGACATTTTTATGGATTGTCAAACATGGTAGATTGTTATATAAGTGATATTTGCATTGTCTTTAGGAAAATGTGGTTGCCGTTTCAGTCAGATTCAGCAATTCAACTCAATGAGCAACCTTTTTTGGGAGAAAAGGACACTGATATATTGTATAATAGTTTTCAAGTCTTGTAACTGCTACAAGTTGGTGAAATGTATTGTTCCTTTTCAGTCATGCTCCTGCTAATTCATTCAATTCTTTTACATCCCTACTTCCATTTCTTCGGTGAATTTGGCGAGGGCTAATTAAATTTCTATTTTCGGTGATATTACTATCCTACTTTTAAATTTCAACGATGTATCTGATTATCCCTAAAATTTTAACCGCGACTGAGCTAAACGGAATTTTCCTTATATTGGACGTTCTCTAGCATTCATATTTGAATCTACATCAACGTAGCCGTTTACAAAATCCAAAAATTTTAACAGTAGCAATACATTAATGAATTTTCAAGTTGAATTGTACCTTGATAAACCATCATGAAATATCCACACTAAGATTATTAACATACCCAGAAAACCAAAGTATTCAGAATTTGGAAGCATGCACGCAATAATCTTAGACGATCAGAGTTCATACCTGGGACAAATTTGCTGGAATATTAATCAAAATATTGCATCTGGTTAGAGTTAATTGAAGCTCTTGGTTGATGAGGACTCAGTATTGTGGATTAGCCATTTTAGCCAATCGTGTCGTCTCCAAATAGCATTGGTATCAAATATATGCCGGTTGGTATTTGAATGTTTGGTTTGACCTGGTTCATAGTTAACGAAAAGAATGACAGGTTTGAATTATTGAAAGAGAAGCACGTTCGTAGTTAACGAAAAGAATGGTAGGTTTGAATTATGGAAACAGAAGCACGAGAATATCAGGAAAGGCGTTTGGTACGTTTAAAAATTAGTTTAAAATTTGTTCATAGAGTGTTTGCATATGTAGGTGTATCATCTGGAGTTCTAATCAGCCACCCAAAGCATCCTTCGTGCAGAGGGTTCATAGGCATGAGTTTTTATGCTTTTTTTTAACATGGGAAGAATATGGGTGAGAAATTAAACCTAAAACTATTTCAATTGGGTGGTGCCACCACATGAAGAAGTTAAAGATTGGCACTACAATTAGTCTAAAATAGAAGAAAAAAAAAGAAGTCATTTACTAAATCACAAATTTGGATGGTTTTTATATTGAAAAAGTGAGTTTAGTATAGTATATTTCTTTAATCAAGTACTTGTTTGTTCTAAGTCATACTAAAAAAATATAGTTACTAGAGAAAAAATTTAATTTTATAACTTCACTTACCATAAAAGTGATAACAAAATTATAAATATGATAAGATCTTATATGTAAGTTATAATTAGAACCAACATAACTAGAATCAACATAGAAAATAGGAGCGATGACAATTTTATAATAAAATAGAAGATGTGTTATATAGATTATACTTAAACTGACATAGAAAATAAGAATGATAACAATTTTGTAATAAAATAGAAGACATATTATGCCCTCTCATATCTAGAATTTACATAGAAAGTGAAAGCATAGATTATTTTAAATTTAAAATAAAGATATTATGATAGTTCTTCTCTAAGATTGTCATAGAATCTTTAATTTTCTTCTTTTTGTTTCTTCCCTTTCCTTGCACTTGGTACTCTTTTGAACCCTTGCACTTCACCAAGCTATCGCCCTTGTCTTCTCCCATTCACTACACTTGGCATTCATTTTTGTGGTTGTTCTTGCCTTTAATGCTCTCACAACTATCTTGTAGACGTTGTGTTTAAGGTTTGGACATTTCCTATCTCGAGGGTACTCCTTTTAGGCTTGGTCCCCTACTTGGTTTTAGTCTTCACCTCAGTAGTTTCACCATTATCCTTCGTTGTTGTTCTCGAACCTCTCCTTTGCTTTGTTTCATTTCTTCTTGTTCTTAGGTTAGGAATTTTAGTTTGAAGGTTATTTGATATGCATTTTTTTTTTGAAATTAGTTGTATAACTTCTATTGAGTTTCATGTTTTCTATTAGTGTATTTGAATATTTTTAGTGTTGTAAATGTCTACATGAATCAAGAATAGGTATATGTTTCTCACAGTTTCTAACTTAATAGATAATCAAGAAAATTCCAAAATTTTAGTCCAACTCGATGGCCTTAGAAGCAAGCCAGGAAATCATTTTACTCTAACTCAATGGAACTTGCTACTACACTTACTTTTATTTCTTTCAACCTCCACCTCTTCGTTTCACCTTGATTATAACTTTGCACATCTCTTGTCTCTAGATCTATTTGTTGCTTCCTTACATGAAATCGAGATTTAGGTTTCCAATTAAAAATTTTGGATTTTGGTGCAAATAAACAAATCCATTCATTAATTATTTGTGTTGTGGTTTGGTGGTAAGGCTAAGTTCACAAATTGGACTATGGTTGTATCTTTGCTCCAAATAAAAGTATAGGAGTTGGTTTATAAGCACAACAATGGATCAGAGTTGGATAAATTTTATATGCACAACAAATAAATATGAGAGTGGAATAGAATTTTTTTTTGAATTTGCAAAGATGAATGTTTTGGATAATAACGAAAGATTCTTTTGCTCGTGTATTAATTGTTTGAATGAGTGAAAACTACCAACCAAAGTTATTTGAGAGCATGTTCTTTGTGATGATTTCCTAATGAGATACACAAAGTGGACATGACATGGTGAATTAATAGACATGCCAAGTATGCATGAGTCTCAAGAAGAAGTAGAAGAAGTAGAAGTTGATTTAGAGATCGATCATCAGTTAGAGGAAATATGATGGAAACTCATCCAAGGAGTTACAACATGAATCATGGCTATGAGAATGGAAAAGGAAAAAAGGACTTCAAAGAACTCTTGTTTTGTGGAAGATAGTGTTCTATCTTGTCTTTCCCTTCTCTTAGCATTATAAAAATGTAAATAATTATTTTCTTTAGGTCTTGCATTTAGGCCAAGCTTACATTTCATTTGGACTTGTATTTTGGCCATTTTTGTTAGCTAGTCTCTAATTTAATCGATTATGTAAATCCCATAATCAATTAAAATAGAAACCATCCTAAAAAAAAGTTTGGTTTTTTTATTTAATTGATTATGGGATTTACATAATCGATTAAAACAGAAAGTTTTCTACAGAAATTAGAGTTTTGAATTTTTAACTTGATTTTTTAGTGACTGTGCGAACTCAGATATCTTTGGGCTTGCTTAGACCTCAAGTAACCATTATAACCTTACTTAGAGCATAAGGCACCTTGAAAGGTGCATGCATCCTCACTTTTGAAGGTTTTTAAAGATTTTAAATTCATTACACTTTCTTTCATTTGGGTTAACTCCTCGATTCTATAAAAAGGAGTATCCAAGCTTTGTAAATTCAACTTGAAAATAATATAGAAAAATTCTGCCAACTTTGCAACTCTCCATTTCTAAGTTCACTAGGATAGTTGTCTTCTTGACTTCTCCTAAACCTTTTCCTTGAGGGTTGGCCCAACCTCCTTCAAGATACACATCCAAACCACTTTCCAAACACATTCTTTGTAATATCTAGGAAAACTTATTTGAGCACTTTGGTAAAAGAAGTTTGTCATGTCTTTTATTACCATTAATATATTTTAATCTTATTAAATATTGTTGACACAAATATAAACACCTCAAATGGAGACATACATTGTCATACAGAACTAACACAAGCAAAATAAAGTAGTAAACCCACAAACTAAGTAATACAAACGAGGGAAGTTAAAACCTCTGTAATTGTCAAATTGAACAAGGTATTAACCCTTAAAAAAGTGAAAAAATGGAGATAATTTCTATAATAAAATAGTTGAAAATAAAGGAGGTTTAAAACCTCCACAAAATAATAGTCACTAATAAAAGAGGTTAAAACCCTCCACAAAAAACATCAACAATATAAATCTAATATCAGGAATCACACTAAACCTTTGCAAATAGTTTGTGGCAACTCTAACTATAGAGAGTTAAAAAAAACCCCGCAAATTAAAAAAAAAATATGGATAATATCAATTTTATTTAGTGAAAATTAAGAACTTGTGATATCTTTGTGATCTCTTCATTTAATATCTGGAATCAAAATTCTTTTTATTTCATTATTTTCTTATTGAGATTGCTTAATTATATAGTTGAACTTTTAATGCATTAAGACATATTTAAACACATTAAATAGAATCATGTGAGTTGTCTAACAAATTTAATTAATTAAATTACAACTTCAACATGATAAAATCACTAAATTTAAGTCACTTTAAGAAATTCAAATAGATTAATTATCATTTTAATTAATTAAAGGGTTAAATATGTTTTTAGTCCCTAAACTATTGGCCGTTTCTGGTTTTCGTCCCTCCTTCAAAATAAGGTACAATTTGATCCTCATTCTTTTCGAAACTTTGGTTTTAGTCCTCGAAAACTAACACCGTTAAAAATGTGCTGACGTGGCTAACGGGAGACTGACACAATTTTTTTTTTGTCAGAGTTTATCAGCTTTTCTCCAGTGTCACCTCTCTCTCTTCAACTTCTCTTTCTCTCTCATTCCTCCAAACCCATTCCAATTCTCACTCTCATGGATTGTTACCTCTCCGTCATTCCTTGTGCCCTCTTCTACTTTCTTCAACTCTGAGGGGGTGCGGCCCCGGTTACCGATACTTCAGCGCGGCGAAGAAGCTTCCCGGCGTCAAGGAGCTCTTCATACAATAAATATGAATGGACATTTGAAAAATCTGAGTTGTATTTTACCTGAAGCCTGAATTACAGTTCTAATATCTCAACCATTAACTACATACACAACATACTCAAGAAAATAAAACATTACAGTGCTACACAACATTCTTATGCTAAAATCTAATTCAAAGCGACAACCATTTTGAATCTCTTCATGTCCAAAATGTATTCTCATTTTATTATTTTGCTGTCAACATGGACATGCAGAATTTCATTTATAGAGCTCCATCACTGCCAAGAAAATCAACATTTTGCACAGGTAACGAAACTATGAACATTTTTTATCTATTAATGTCCAGCAATTCCACACCGTAAATAATCCTCCATAACAACACAAGATCTAAAGTTTAAATCATTCTCCTTGAATCACGAGAAGAGGTCATATGGTCCTACAAGCATGAAACAATGTGGTCATGTTAATCCACCAAAAGCTAAACAACAGATATCATCTCGACAAATTCTCCACGCAGCATACGTTTATCATTTAAACTTAAATATGTTAAATATTCAAAATTACTCGTCCCATGGCAAGCATGGGGCCCAACCAAGGACTTGTGAAATTATTGTAATCTAGTTTATTAATGAAATTGTATCATATTTTAACATGAACAGTACTCTACATCATTCATCTATGAAAAAGCAAACCAATAAATGGCACCATAATCTAACAAGGTAAATTATTCTTGTGGAGCTCCGGGGGCTTCTCGAAGAGCTCCTTGACGCCGGGAAGCTTCTTCGCCGTGCCGAAGTATCGGTAACCGGGGCTGCGCCCCCTCAGAGTTGAAGAAAGTAGAAGAGGGCACAAGGAATGACGGAAAGGTAACAACCCATGAGAGTGAGAATTGGAATGGGTTTGGAGGAATGAGAGAGAAAAAGAAGTTGAAGAGAGAGAGGTGACACTGGAGAAAAGCTGATAAACTCTGACAAAAAAAAATTGTGTCAGTCTCCCGTTAGCCACGTCAACACATTTTTAACAGTGTTAGTTTTCGAGGACTAAAACCAAAGTTTCGAAAAGAATGAGGACCAAATTGTACCTTATTTTGAAAGAGGGACGAAAACCAGAAACGGCCAATAGTTTAGGGACTAAAAACATATTTAACCCTTAATTAAAATAGTGATAGGTGCACACACTAACATGGTTAAAGTAAAATTAATATATTAAAACAAAGTGCAACTCAATTAAAATGTTTTTTAAAGCATTAAAACTAAAATCAACATTTCAAATAACTTTAAAACACTTCCAAATGAACACTTTGATTCAGTACAACATTTATTAGTTTTAAGGGTTAAATATGTTTTTAGTCCCTCAAATATCATGCTATTTTGGGTTTCGTCCCTCTTCCAAAGGTTTGTTCATTTTCATCCTCTTCCTTAGGAAACTCAAATTTTTAGTTCTCAAAAAATAACAACGTTAAATTTTCTCTGAGGTGGCTAACGGTGTTTCACGTCTAATGCCAACTTCTATGTTAAGTGTATGCCACGTTGCTAACTTTCATGTTAAGGGTGTGTCACGACATCACCAAAGTTGAGACAGTAAGATCTGCGTTTGTCGTTTGCCCGAACGACGCTCGACTTCGACGGTGCTATTCTCCTCACACTCTTATCAGATCATGATTGCACTTGCTCTTTATGCGTACACTAAGCAAGAAACATCTCGCCAATATGATCCCAAGCCAAAAGTAACATCATGGCAGATATAAATCTCAAAGGTTGTGTCAAGACACAAACATGATCAAGTTTTGTACGACCAACACTGTACCACTTTTAAAGCTTAACGTTGTCACGAAGAAGGTGTACAAATCATGTGACTTAAACTTTCCTTAAACATGAAGAGACTGCAGACACTTTAATCATATTACAACCTTCACTAACCACGCTACAAACTCGTAATGAAATGTTGACCTCCAAAAATGCTTATAGTTTATAGCTACAAAAAAAATCTCCTTCTCCTCCTAAACTCCCTCACTGAAAACCAACCCTTTTCCTTTCCCCTTTCCCTCCGACCTCAGTATCCTCAATTTCTTCCCAAAATCCTCCACGTTGTAAGTCTTCAAGAACCCTGCCGAAACTATCACCGTCGACTCCTCATCTCTTTCCCGAAAATGGCCTGCGGCAAGGTGTTCTTGCCGCCGATAATTGTTGTTGCTCTCGCCATGGATTTCAGAAACACATAAAATATCCCAACATTGTTCTTCTCGAGGTTCTTTCTCACTACCCAATTTTTCGTTTGATTGGAGATAAGGAAAGAACCCTAATTTTTTCAAGAAACCCCTATTCTAATTTCAAAAAGAAAAATTGAAACGTGGCACACACTTAACATGAAAGCTGACATCATACGTGGCACACTGTTAGCTACCTTAGAGAAAATTTAACGACGTTGCTTTTTTAGGACTAAAAATTCGAGTTTCCTAAGAAAGAGGATGAAAATGAACAAACATTTGGAAGAGGGACGAAACCCAAAATAGCATGATACTTGAGGGACTAAAAACATATTTAATCCTAATTTTAATAACATTTTTCTAGTTACATTTTAAAATTGTTATTATGTATAAATTTTATATGTTATAGTAAAATTTTTTAAAATATGTTACTATGAATAATATTAATAATAGTATCGTCACATTTTTACACAAATGTTATCGTAGATAAATTAGTGTATGGTATAACATCCTTTTAAAATCACAAGAAAACACTAGAGGAGGTGGATAGTGTTTTTTAAAAAAAATTGTAAAGCATAATGGATTGTAAGAGATATGTAATTCAAATAATATGTTTAGGTGTTGGTTTTTATGAAGTGCGTATATGAAAAATGATTCAAAGAATAAAACAATAAAACACAAATTTTATAGGTTTAATATCTTTTTTTGTCCCTAGATTTGTTGAATAATGTCAATTCAGTCCCTTGTTTTAAAAGTGATTGAAATTGGTTCTCATTTATTAAATTTTGTGTCAAAATCGTCCCTTCCGTTAAATAGAAATAAACAGAGTTAAGAGATTGATTATCTAGCAGAATGCAGTGGTAACGTGTAATTTTTATATTATTTTTATATTGTATGCGGTGACATGTTATGTTGTCAAGGGTTGAGCTGGATATTGTCATTTTTAAATTATCAAAAATTATATTGTTTGTTACTCACCCTTCCAAATACAACATCATTCGCCCCGCTTTCATCACACTGCTGCCACCACCCACTACCGTTTCGCCTCTGCCTCCGTTCGCCCCCGCTTACATGACAATCACTGAATTTGTCCCAAGAAGACGGGGCAGCCAAATCTTGTCTTTGATTCACTTCCCAATTCGGGAACCTTCTCTTTCAGCTTCCCCTTCCAAATCCAAACCTAGAAAAATTCGGAACCTTCTCTTTCAACTTTCCTTTCAACTTTCAACCTAGACAGGGGTTGATTCCACCTGTGCTCAATGGGCCACACGTGTCCCACGAACACCAGGAAAAGTGACAGCAGAGAACCCAGTTCGTAGATCCGGTCGCTCTTCTGGATCTCCATCTAGCTCTCTATCCTTCTATTGTAACTTAGTTTTCGTTACCACACTATATTTATCACCATCACACCCGTGTTCCGCAATGTCGTCTACAACAACTAGATATGAATTTAGATATATAACCCCTCATGCAGCTCTCAAGAATCAAGGTATTCTCGGGAATGGAGGTTCGATTAGAGGCACATTATCGGCAATGCAGAATGGGGTGGCGCGACAAAAGAAGAGTGGCGACTTCTGGAGCGGGAGGCGAAGGACGACGTCAAGGTGGGAGGAGCCACAACATCTCCTTGGGTGTGAAGGGAGAAGATAGAAGTTAAGGTTGGGTTTATGTGAGGCAGAGTGGGGATGGGAATGAGAATCAATGTCTTTCTCAATTGGAGAGTGGATGATGTCGTGGGGTCGAAGCGGGCTAGGAGAGAGAAGACGATGGAGAAGAATCCATGCTAAGGTGCGCACTATTTTCTCTTCCTCCCTTCCTATGCTTATGTTTCCTCCCTTCAGTGGTTCTCCATGAAATGTGTGGCCTATTGATGATCGTGGATAGTTCAAGAAGAGAGGTGAAGAGAATTTTGTGTGTGGAATTGGGAAGTCTACAGCTTTGATTAGTGATTGTGGAGGTGCTTTGTGAGTTTAGGGTTTGGATGAATGGAGGTGATGAAGTATTTGTATGCTATTAGGGAGCGTGGATGGTTTATGAAGTGAGGAGAAGGGATTTTTGTGTGTGGAATTGTGCAGTGTGTGTGAAGTGATGAATGAGTGCTGGAATTTGTGGAGGTGGGGGAGACATCACTAGTGCACTCAAGGGATATGGCCTCGGTTATTTTCGTTTATAGACACCGGTTCTGTAACCGAGGCATATACAGACGAGGTAAAAAGTCTACCTCTTTTTGCCTCGGTTGCAAGCCGAGTCAAAAAGCAGTAGGATTTTGCCTCGATTTCTGCTGAACCGAGTTAATATCTCAGATTCTACTGCCTCGGTTGGGATCTGAACCGAGGTAGTATATTGGTTTTCGAGCTACATTTTTATCTCCATTATTCTTCTGATAATGCACCAAACCTTTCGGGAACACAACAATTTCACCTTTCTTAATGGACTTTAAGATGAGCTTGTTGGCCGTGGTGATAAACCCCACATCTAATTGACCATCCAACACAAAAAAAATCTAATTACACACCTTGCAGGCAAATCCATTCACCTTCACACATGAACACAATTAATTACACACCACTGGTTACTGCACTATTTTCCTAAACACAACTTTGGCATACTTATTTGAACTATAAGAGCAGAGACAAAAAACTAAAATGGCGGTGAATGCAACACAAAGGTCTTGAAGTGTGCGGCACAACAGAAGGTGGACTTCCTCACGGTCTACTGCCATCAAAAATTGCATAAGACCCAACTAAGCTCAATCCGCCCCCATCCCAAGAGTCTACTGCCATCCAGTCTGAACCTGTTCGTCGTCACTGGCTACTGGCTACCTCGAAGGTGGACTTCCTCACGGTCAAACCCAACACAAATGCAACGAAGCTCTAAGCTCTCAAAGAAACCCAAATGCAGATCAAACAAAAATCCCAAACCCAAATCTCACCTTCTCAGACCAAGACATTCTCCGCTGCAGAGACGCCAGCGAACGAATCAACACGAGTTCCCTAACGCCCCCGTCCCCGTCCCCGCACCGTTCGTCTCCCTTACAAAGCCGCAGAGACGTCATTCGCTTCCTCCTCCGCCACCTCAATCGTTGTTGCCTCTGTTGCTTCTCCTCCTCTGCATTTGCCTCTGCCGCTTCTCCTCCTCCTCCGCTGTCATCAAACCCTAATTCGCACCACAACCATCAACATCAGAAAAACCCCAATCGCAAGTTGCCGCACTCACCTTTTTCACCAGAAACCTCCATTGACGCACCATCTAGCACTGCCGCCAACCTCCATGTTCGTCTCCATGGCGCAACCCCGTTCAACCTCTATGGCCGCCGCGAATCAACAACCTCACTTCACTCTCAACGGCCACCGCTTACTCTTCCCTCCAGAGGCGACGCACTCGCAGGCGAGGTGAAAGCTGCGCTCGCAGTCGTCGCACGACGAGGTGGAAGTTGCGCTCGCAGGCAGCCGTCGCACGACGAGGTGGTGGTGGCTCCCGGCAGTAGGGTTTTGGCGAACAAAGAGGAAGGCGAAGGGATCTCGTTTTCGGCTTCGGGTTTGGTCACCTTGAGTCTTTGCGTGGAGGAGATTTTGGAGCAGTAGGTTATGTTTTTGGAGCAGAGGAAAAGAAGAGGAAAAGAGGAAGGGGTCATTTGTTTCTCGAGGAAGATGGAAAAATGAACTGCTCTAGGTTATGTTTTTGAGGCAGAGTGAGGTCAAATTTCAGAGATATATGCCTCAGGTTCTAGTCTCCACCGAAGCAATACTCTCCACCGAAGCAATACTACCTCGGGTCAGCCGAAGCAATACACATATATGCCTCAGTTCTACTCTCCACCGAGGCATATAATCCTCAGAAAAAAATAAAAAAAAAATATGAAATGGTTATACGTACCGGTTCTGAATGAACCGAAGCCATAGACTTTGTGCAGACTTCAAAGCGGATTTTAGGCATCGGTTGTAGTATTAATTGAGGTAATATGCCTTATATGCTTCGGTTCCCCTTAAACCGAGGCGTATAAGTTTGCTTAAACTACAAAAATGTCACCGTGTTTTGATAGGCTTCGATTTCACCTAAACCGAAGCATATAACGCAAGTTAAAAAACAGTTTTTTTACTAGTGCATATGTGATTAGCAGAAAAGAAAATGTCCTAAATCGATTTTTCTCCAATTTCAAGTACTTAATCTTTAATATCCAGTTTAACTTCTAATACGTCATTGTGCATATAATATAAAAATAACACGTTATCATTGCATTATCTCACATCATCATCTCATTATCCCATTAACTCCGTTTGGTTATATTTATCGGAAGGGACTAATTTGACTCAAAAATTTAAAAGTAAGAACCCATTTCAAACACTTTTCTAACGAGGGACTAAATTAAGATTTGCCAACCAAATTGGGGACAAAATTGGGTATTAAACCAATTTTATACTAATTCACTTAACCTAAGCTACGTCTAATTCTTCCTTAAAAACTCTAAAGGGGTTCCACTAATCTTCAAGAAGATTACACAAGTTTAATCTCTCCAGGTTTACAAAGAGTATTAGCAGCACTTCTGGTTCACCTAATCAACACGATTAGTCCTAATTTAACCAAATCTTGTTTTGTTTTCAAAAAATCTTTTAAAATGAAATAAATTGTTTAAATATAAATAACAAATTGTTTAATCTTTTATTTAAAATAGTTAACCACATTTGTATATTTCTCCTAATTATTAAAATTTCTAGGATCTCACATTCTTCCACCAAAACACTTTTCATCCTCAAAAACATACTTACAAAAATAAAGTATTCTTCTCATGTTTTTTTATGATAAGACCAAAGAGAAATACTTAAAATTATAGTTAAACAAACACGACACATTTATACTTTAACAGACAATACACAACTGTTATTATAAATATTAATGCACATCATATTTGCACATAAAACAAATAATAATAAAAATAAACATATATTATGTATATAGCAATAATCAAACACATTAACTTCAATCATAAGAAGAAGCTCTAACCAATGATACTATTTTAATAATAATTATCTTTTCTTATTTGAAATAACGACTCTCATGCTACCCTTTCTAAATATTTAATTTTTTTGATCTTATATTTCCAAACCTATAACAAGAAGCTCTAATCAATTTTGTTATTATTCACTTTTATAATGATTATCTTTTCTTATTTGTGGACTCCCGTAACTACCATACTTTTTAAATATTTAATTTTTCTAGAACTTACACTTATAACTTACATAACTACACAAAGTTACTTTTGGTTATCTTCTCTTTATTAAGATAAATCACACAAATATTATTTTTTTCACTATTTTCATGATTTTTAAATTATTGTCATTATTGGCAATAACAAGAAAAAAGTGTTATTTTGAAGACATGAGATAAACTATGTAAAAGAGAATATAAAATCTAAACGCTATCTGAAGTCACAACAGGATTTACATATACAATTCACTCCTCTTTTTTTCCCTATCTGATTATATAATGAAGTAGTGTAACACGAAAATGTACCTAGTATCTTTGTTGTTTCTACATGATAAAACTTCTATTTATAAGTGAATTGAATAAGACTGTTGAGCATTGTCTACAAATCCTCAGTTCATGTGTGTTATAGCTTTATTAGGGTTTGATATATTTTAGTTTGTATAAAAATACCTTTTGTTTTAAACATCATTTAGCATACATTTTCTTTCACCATTTAGCATACATTTTTAAAGATTATATGATTATTGAATGTTTATCACACTTATGTAATAAACATTAGTTCATAAAAGATTCATGTTACTTGTTATGATCAACACGAGTTGTTTTATCAACATTGTTATAGGCTGTAAAAACTAGATTGTCACGAGTAGTATACTATTGACGTCCAAGTTAAAGATTGAAAACAATGGTCGTAGTTGTAACAATGATAATCCTAGTAGTGAAACGACGGAGACAATATTGACATAATATTGATAGTAATGATATTAAATAATGAAATAAAAATGATGACAATATCTATAACAATACTAATGACAATGGCTAAACAACAATAAAGTAATATAATTACGGTGAAAATAATATTAGTAAAACTGACACGATAACAATATTATTGATAACAATATTATTGATGATAAGTAATTAAATATGATAATACCTTTATTATGTTACAATATTGATTTAAAAAAGATCAACAAGGAATTTACTTTTTTATAGAAATAATCTTCTTAATCGTGAGAATATTTTCGTAGTTGAAAATGAAATCAAAGAATAGATATAATCGTGAGAATATTTTTGCAGTTGAAAATGAAATCAATGAAATCAATGAAATCAATATACTCTGTACATGTTTGTAGAAACAATCCTAATATGCAGGATGTTTACCAAACGCTAAATTGTTCACTTTAATAAAAACAACAAAATTATATCCAGTTGTCTAGTTAATCGGATTTTTATTTTGCCCGACAAATTTAATAAATATTATCTTAAACTTTGGTTTTGTGAACTTAACATTAAAGCCACCAAGTGCCCATTGGATCCACCTTAATTCAAAGCTAATTCAAAGCTATTTCAAGATAGCCCAACCACAAGCAGGAGTCTAGAATCCGAGGTTTATAAAAAAAGTCTTATTGAAACATTAATATAACAATTTAAAACATTGTATCTCAAGATTCTGAATCATAATATAATATATATGAAACAAAGTTAAAACAAACTTTAAAAAATAATATAATTTACGAAAATCTACAAAAGAAGTAAATTAAGACATTGTGATATACGATGAGCAAAGAAATATAATTGAAGAGTATAAAGAACTAACCAATGATTTCTACGGTGCTAATTGAGCAGATGAATTAAAGTATATGATAAAACTAGCACGTGAATGCAAATGTTATTAACTTTCTAAGGTTAAAGGCCTGCACCACTCTGCACGACATTTATATGCGGAGAGCACAGCAAAATGCCCCACTGATCACATAAAAATATCCATTAAATTTGATGAAAATACAGTAAGAGTAAAAAGGACTAATTAATACAAGAAAACAAACTGATAGTGATAGCTGTTCTGAGTTCTACAACCAAATTTTAAGCAGAAATGCTGCCCAGTCAGAGAGAGAGAGAGAGAGAGAGAGACCTGTATGAGACTTGATCATGAGTAGGACACGCTCCCTTTTTTCTCAGAATTTCCACGCTTATGAATGAATGACACCAATCTTCTTAGCAAAATCATCCCCATCTTCTTCATCCATGTACTCTTCCTCCTGATTTTCACCCTCTTCACCTTGTTCATACTCGTAGTAACCCTCATCACCTTGTTCATACTCATAATCTCCTTCTCTCTGATCATCACCTTCGTAATACTGATCTTCACCGGCTTCATCGTATATTCCCTCCTCGTATTGACCATCAGTTGCACCAGTCTCTCCTCCAACTGCATCAGTGACCTCAACCTTGGATTCTTCATTATTTTGATTGTTGACATATTCCTTGATCTCAGACAGCACACCGTTTTGTGTGTTCGTGACCTGGGTAGGATCTGAGCCATTGGTAACTTCTTCATTTTTAATATTAGATGATTTGCCATTCCCCGAGTCTGCATCAGCTCTGCCTCCAGGTCCTCCTCTTTTCTTCTCCTTCAAAATTTCACTGAGAGGCTTTGGACCATCAAACTGAAGATCATCTTCAGACTGTGGGTGATCATCTCTTAAAGTTCCTCTCTTTCCCAGTGGTTGTGGTTCCCTATTTTCAGGGTTCCTCCCATTTTTAAGCTCTGCCAGACTTTTTGGCCCAGCAAAATCACTCCTATCACCACCTATTAGTTCTCTCCCCATTAATCGATCTTTTGAGTTTCTCCTCTCATCATCTTGCAACCTTCCTCGCATTCTATCATGGATCCTTCCTTGCTGAGTGGCCTGCAACCTTCCAGGCAACAACCTGCCTCTAATTCTCCCTCTGTCATCCCTCTCTAGCTGATCAGCACCACCATTTCCAGGAAGTTTTATTCTACCACGGAAGCGATTACCGAGGGAGCTCTCATTCAGAGGTAACTGGAGTGAGTCCTTCCTAGAGAAGGATCGATGACTTTGTTCCTCACCATGACCCTCAAGGGCATAATCATGACTGACAACAGATTTCAAACCATTGACCTTTCTGCGCTTGGATAAGTGATGTCGGAGATCTGAGACCTCAGCATTTTCAGGACTACCAGATCTGCGGCGAGTCCTTCTGTCTAAATGGGCCGAAGCCTTCCTGTGCTGCTCCCACAGATATGGTTCCTGCGTGTGATCATATGACTCATAACCTTGGGGCACACGAAATCTTTCCCGATCAATATCAGCTGCTAAACCATATTCACCAGAATGCCCTAAATCATATTCGTTCAAAGAGTCTAAGTTCCTTTCATCTGGACCTCTTGCTTTACCAAATTCATCTTCCCCATGATAGTAATCAGAATTCCTAAGTTCATCGGCTACAAGGACATCGAACCCAGGAGACGATTCTCTGAGAAACTCATCATTGTCCTTGCCACTGTGGAAAGTGTGATCATCTGGCACACGAGCTTGATGCAGACGGCTTGACCGGACTACAGTAGGGCCATTGGTTACTGGTGGAGAACTTGTCTTAAATCTAGAAGCCTCATTATCAAATCCTACTGGTAGCATTTCCTTCTCCAATTCAAACATATTTCTTTTAGGAGCAGATTCAATTTTTGGGGCAGGTTTAGGTTCAGGACCCCCACCTGACTTTGCAACACTTCCTTGGGAAGTTTTCCTTTCCTGAGTATATTTTTCATTGGTTCCAAAAGGCTTCTTAAAACCAGGATTCTCGGCTCCTTGGCTGGTAACTGGAACCTGAGCAGCTACTTTATTACCAGTGCTAGGAGCAGGAGGTCCATGCATGAAGGCACATCTGTCACCTTTTAAGCAAAGCCCCTTTTGGAAGAAAAAGCAAGGGACAGCTTGTTTAGTGGAATTATAAGATGCATGTGTTGCGGATGCTGTTGGAATCTGTGATGGGGGTGCAGATACAGATGGTCCACCAGCTGTTGCTGCCTGTGTTCCTAACAAGCCATCAAGAGGCTGAATACAAAAACAAAATGCAGTTAGCAAAGTCCATACAATGAGACAATAACAGAGAAAAATAGACAAGTAGGCCAAAAATTGACATGAAAGTATAAAATTTGGTTTTCATGAATAGAGACTCTCACCGGATGACGAAATGAACATTTGGGATTCAAACAGTTGCCACTCAACCAATAACGACAATCCCTAGGATTAACACGTGCATACTCACTATGGCGGTACTCACATTCATTTCCCTGTTCCAACAAAAGGAAAACAAATCAAAATGCGCCAGCAACAAAATCCAGAGTTAAAAATGTTTAGATGACAAGACAGCCTCACATTCTTGATAACCAATGCTTGCTCTTTCGGATATGCAAAAAGCATATATCGGAAAGTTGCAATGCTACATACAATAGTATACTCACGACAGAAAAAAACAAACAAACAGCATCACAACGGCCCAAAAAGAACAGGATGACAGTAAAATTACTCGATTTGTTTGCCAAGAAGAAATGGCACGACACATTTAGAAGAACTAAGCAAACAAGTACTCGCATTTAACAGAAAAACTATGGAAACAAATATCAATTTCAAGTAAAATGTTGCAGTCGGTTTGATGATAACAGTAAAATCTTCAAGGATTATGCAAAACAGTGCCAGCAACAGTAGTGGACATCCTAGATCTTGCTAACAGAACACTATTGAGACTAATCGATCAACATGACTCGTATACGCTCTTGTCACCACGTAGTAGCACTCTGTTAAACATTTGGTTGTAATGAAAGTTCATTCATTATGCAAATTTCTTGCTTTGCTTTCAGAAACAACCAGAACACATTGAATAACACTTTAAACCATCCAAAAAAAAAAGACTAAACTTGATTGATCCAACCTTATTTTTTTCAGCGGGATCCACACAATTGACCTAACTAAAGAAAATTAAAAAATTAAAAAAAAAATATTATATCTAATCGTAATAGGGTTCAAGAACTCCGTTCTCCCTCATTCCCCTCACCTTATCAAATAAAAGAGAAAGGAGCGAAAAAATACAAAAAAAAAATAAAGCCAAAAAAGATCAAATTAGTAAACAACGATCAATAATAACAGTTTCACAAAAACTATACATCAAAAAACGCAATCCGAAAAAGAGAAAGTAAAATAAAACCCTCTCAATCCACAGAATTTCCTATCGCCATCCCCAATTTTGAAAATTCGATAATTCATACACAGACTTCCACAACCCCTTTTCCACAAAATTCGATTTCCCCATTGAAAATAAATAACCACAAAAACTATTTGCAGAAACATACGAATCTGAAAACCCTAAAGCAGAGAATTCCGAAAGCGGCAAAAAGGAGATTTCCCCCCCTCTTTCCTGTAAAAACAAAAAGAAAGTGCCAGAAAGAACCTTTTTGCATGTCAAAGGAGATGCAAGGAAGTAGACACAATCGGTGTTCCTCTTCAAGGCCTCATCTTGCGAAGAGGGTGCGGGCTGTTGAGGCTGAACCTGAAGCTGTGGCTGTGGGGTAACCATAGCTATCGTTGAAGTTGAAGCTGAAGACCCCAACCCAACCGGATGAAAAAAAACACGAAGAGGAAGGAAAAGATCAAATCAGAGACAGAAAGAAGGAGAAGAAGATGGATCCAAATCTCAATCTGAGAAGAGAATAAGTAGAGAGAGAGCCGCCACAGAAATTGGGGTCAGAACTTAGAGAGAGAGAGTGGGTTGGAGTATGTGAATGTGATGGGCTTATATGGAGCATAGAGGAGAGGGTAAGGGTGAGCCTAGCCTGGTTTCGGCTTCTGTTTACATTTTTATTTATTATTTTTGTAGAAATTCGTATTAATATGTCTGTTCTGTGTTTGTGTGTTAATGATTCTTTTTCGATGTTTCATACCAAAAATGTAATGGGACACTTGCCTTCTTTCTGTTGGTTCATCATCTTTTCTATCTCTCTCTATATATATTTTTTCAAACTATAATGCCAATGGGATAATATATTTGAGTTTGGATAATAAATTTCAGTTTGAGTTTACATTTTCATGTCTTAACCATAAATAGTATTAATAGCACCAAAAAATTCCATTGAAAATTAAAAGAATTATTTTTCATATACACCAAAACTAACATAACATTATATTAGTCGAGCACTTGGATATACAATCACCCTTTTAGATTACAAAGGGGAAAGGATAAAATATTCCCATCAAAATTTTAATTAATTCTAATGGTGTTATTACTTTATCATCATTAATGAAGTAAGTTAGTGTTGAATTTGAATTCTCTAGATTTTATTTTTATATTAATTTGTTCAGTGTAGTTTGTGTTTTTGAAGTTTGGAACTTTGGAGTGGATATTTAAAATGTTTTTGTTCGGGAAAAAATTAAGAAAATTTTCGTTGTTACTGGACTAATGTTTATAAGAAAAGTTAATTATTACATCTAAAATATTGTTTGTTTTAGAATTCAAAAATCTTTCGCATTATTTATAATTTTGTTTTTAAAAATTACTTTGAAAAATTGAAAAAAAAAACGTATTTAAACTGTTATTAATTTTGACCCTTATATATCATAAGACTGAGATACCGAAATAAATTATAATATATCAAAATTAATATATTTTGAAGTCATACCAAAAAATATATTATAAGAAAAAACTAATAACTTGAAGTAAATAATGTTGATTTTCAATATATTATACAATGTTTTGGTGATCGATATACGTATTTTTATGTAATATTGTTTTCATCAATAGGTGGTGTGAATCATACTTTACTTTTGAATAGATTTTTGAGTTATTGAGATAAGCTTATTGTTGAAATCTTATTTCACAACTCTCTTTATTTTTTAAATTTTAAGCAGAAAAAAAACACAATAGTTTATTATCTTGAAATATCAATTATGATAATTAATATGACTTTACAAATAATTGATGTCATTTATAATAATTATTAGATATTTATTTAAAATTTATTAATAAATTTTCCCTCATAATTTTTATATGATTTAATAAATTGGTGATCTTGATTCATAATGATAGATTATCACTTATGATACTGGATTAAGTATTTATTTGAAGCTTATTAATGAATTCTCTCTGTTTCTTTATCTAGTTTAATAATATATTATTTTTAATTATTTTATTGATTTTTAAATAAATTGATGTATTAAGTATATTTTCTATTTATCAATTTAACGCAAATTTTAATATGCGATTGGTCTATTTAAAACATGTATTTTACTTTGAAACAGTCGTTTTCATAATTATATTTATTTTATAATGTAAGAAAATATGAAAATAAATTTAAATGAAGGAAGATTGAAATTAAATTTTAAACTTTTGGTCCTAATCTTATATAACTTTAACTTTTGTTATAACAATTAAATAACTGTTCAGATACACATAAACGTAATGTGTACATTTCAAACATCAATAAGATTAATATTTACATACACATAGAATTTATTTTTCAAAGTAAAATTTAACTAAATCATGTACTCAGCAGATTCCTACCAATTCAAGACGATGTAGAAAACATTCCACAAGCTTAATTCTTATCAATAAAATATTGCCTCTCGGATCTCGTCATTTGATTTGATTTTATTTTTTTTTTTTTGTAAAAATTAATTATATGGATGAGTGTCTTCTACTAGTCACATTTTCAAAAATACATAAAAATCACGACATCGTATATTAATTTAGAAGAAAATATACAACAGACTTTAAATTAATTATATTATTCACATGCATAATGTGTAAACAGGAATTTTATTTCTTTTCTTTTTTATATTTTGCAAAATCAACTGTTTTTGTTAAAACAGTAAGACAATGTTTAACTTGACAGACACATTGTCATCAAGCTTTTGTATGATCAATTTTTGATAAAGATAGTTACATGCAATTTTAAGTTGATGGACGTATCATAAAAATATTTCGTATGTCTTGTTTAAGAACATTTTTTATTATATGATTAAAGGACGTTCAATAATATATAAGTTAAAAGTGTTAGAGAAGAGAAACATTCACGCTTAAAATTTCTATATTGACTTGTTTGTAAATTCAAATTAGATTCAATTGTTAATAAACATAATAAACTTTTACTAACAAACTATCCTATTGTTATAAAGTATATATACTGAGTATTGTTTGGATCTTAGTTATTTTTAGCTAAACTTTAGTATTATATGGATCATTATAATTCCTCATTAAGATATAATATTATTTGAATTACAATTGTTATGGTATAAAATTAAGTATTATCTTAATCATAACCACTTCTAGCTACACAGACGAGTATTGTTTGGATGTAAGTTATTTTTAATTAAATATGATCAATACTATTTAAAACTCAACTATTTGTAGCTATACAATTTTGCTTTTGCAAAAAGGGTGTGATCTAAATTATCAAATGTTTCTGACTAAAAGAGGTAACATCCTAAGATAAATACATGATTTAGAATATTTTCTTAGGTTTTCAATGAACACAATAATGTTCTTTTTCACAAACTAGAAGTTGAAGACTACTTAAATAATGTAAGGTTGTTAAGAGTGTTATCATTGTTGTCTTTCCTTTTTTTTCTTATAGATATTTTATATATAGAGGTTAAGGAGAACAAATTTATTACAAATCCTTTTTTAGATGTTGTGCATATTGGAGTTCTCTTTCTTGTGTTTGTCCATGCACAGGTATAGAAATGCATTAAATGTTTTTCCTACAACATCAAATGCACATAACTTCTTGTCTTGATGCAACATCATGATATATAACATGACTTATAAGGCTTAGCTCAATTAAAGGAGTTAAACATGTGATACGAAAGATTAATAGTGATTACTAGTGTCTAAACAAAGAATGTGATAAAATAAGCAGGGAAGAGGTGGGCAATGTCATGGTTGAAGTTGATTGAGTGATAAAAGTTGACAAATATTTGCAAGATACTCTTGTAAGATGGAAAACATGAACATATTCTTTGCATAAATAAAACAAGCACTTATAATATTTGAGATGTAGCATAAAAATACTTAAAATTACACATATTTGTTGTTTTTTCAAGTGTTAACTTACATGATGAAGATATGTATGAAAGATGTTATGCATTTAGTAGTAGATGGAACACTTCCGCCTATGATGCAATGCTTCAAAAAATCACAATTTATACTTTCTTGTGCAATAGACTTAATAAAAATAAAATTTGTTGGACTTTACTTTAACAATCTCTCTTATTTTATGGTGATTAAAACAATAGATTTTAAATTTACATATTTTCAAAAAGGTATTTCATTAGATCATCTTCTTTTATGGTGATTAAAACGATAGATTTTTAAATTTACATATTTTTAAAAGGGGTATTTCATTAGATAAGTTTAAACCTATTCAAATAAATAATATATATACTAACACAAGTTTGATGAGATTTCAAACTTTATCACTAGATTTTCATTATAGTTTATTATATCGGAAAGATATAAATCTTTGTCTATCATTATAAATTATAATGAACAAAAAATCATTTTATAAATTCATCCTTTATTACTCAATCTATTACAAATTATCAGAGTAAAAACAAAAATTTATAAACAAGAAAAACTAAAGATACAAAATATTTATATTCTTCTTTTTCTTCGTTACCCATCGAATGGACAACATACATCTTTAAGCTTTATCTATTATCCCCTTAAGAACCACCAAAAGATGACCTTAGTCTAACTTTTATTCATATGACAAGAACAATTATTTCTTTGGTTAAAAGACTCTGGAAGACTCTAGAAGTGCAGAAAGGGCTTTAGACGTCCGATATTTTGGCCTTTTGACGTCCGGCGTACGTTCGACGTTTATGTGGGTGACGTCGTTCAGACGTCCGTTGTGTCAGGACGGACGTCTATATAAACGTCCGCCCTGACACAACGGACGTTTATATAGACGTCCGTTGTGTCAGGACGGACGTTTATATAAACGTCCGTTATATCAGGACGGACGTCTATATAAAAGTCCATTGTGTCAGGACGGACGTTTATATAAACGTCCGCTGTCTGAGGACGGACGTCTATATATACGTCCGCCCCCTTCCCCCGGACGTCTACCTTGCTGAATTGTTTTTGGTAGGGGCTGGGGGGTGGACGTCCGTGTGTGCACTGATAGACGTCTATAGATGTCCGACTGTACACTAACGGACGTCTACTGGGCGTTTTTTTTTTAAATTAGTTTATTTTTTCAATAAAACCACACCTGAAAAGCAGAAAAATGTCCCAGAACAATTTTGCAATAAAATAAATATGTGTTTTATATAAACAAAATTCTACTTAATGTGGAGTTCAATCCACTACCAAACTATCAACATAAAACTTAAACTAAAACTAAACAATGTTCAAGAAGAAATATAACTATTCCTAACTCCATCTTTGCAGAAGATAAGCGGTCCACTCCTGCCTTATCTATTTAATTGTGTCCTCTGTAATAGGCGATGTAGTCTTGAAGCGCTGCAAAATTCAAGAAAGATTCATTATTGTTTCATATATAGTTGAAGATGAATTTGATTTGTAATGTATTGAAGGTATACATCATTACCTCATTCCAGTCATCTGTAATGACAGCTCGAATGATGGTCTTAATCCAACACATCACATAGAAGCCACATTCCCATGAATCTAGCTGCTGGTTACACTAAAATAACAAACTAAATAGTTAAGAATTTAGATCATTCAATAACATAAATGAATTAAAAACTATAAATGACTTACAACCTTTGGATACAAAATTTGAACCAGTTGACCACGAGATTTACCAATAACTCTGTACAGATTGAAAACACAAAGTATAATTAATATGACTATTTTATCATAAATGTTGAAGGTGAACATCAAATTCAAAGTCATTTTTGGAGAAACACTTACCCTTGAAGCATGGTTCTCAACTCAGTTTTCATCCTCCTGTGCAACGAACAAAACCATATAATTTTACATTGTTTGGGAATGATGACCATCAGCTGCCAGTGCGACCTATCACGAAGGACAAATAGTTATTCAACTAATTAAGGAAACTATAATAATAAACTGACCACATATAACAACACCTACCCGTCAATGTATGGCACAAGGTATACGTCTCTTTTTGACTCATCCATCCATGTTTGCAAATAATGTTGTCTGTTTTGAAGTGTGTTACCAGACGGTTGAATGGTCTGAGGTTCAACAAATCCGTACATGGAAGACCAACCTTGGTCTACAACGATTGTGTCCATGTACCTAAAACAACAAAGTTAAGTTGTTAGAAACTATATAACAATGTAAATAAAAGTAATATGAAAGACCAAATTGACTAACTTACATGCACCACAGCTGAATGATGGAAATATTCAACATCCTGTCTCCCCCAATCACCTCCAATGCATCAGAAAATGTGATATAAACTGGCACATGTGGGGGAAGACCAAATACCCTCAAATCCCAGTATATTTCTAATGATGCTTTCTTCAATCTGGGTAATTTTGTCACTAACTTTGATAGAGGATCATCCTCCGCTTCAGCCATCTCATCATCTTCATGTATGACTGTATCATGAAATGGCTGCTTCTGAGGACGTGTGAACTGAAGATAAGAATTTATGTCAAAGCTTTATCAACAATTATATGAAGAATAAACATAGAAATACTAAGGAAAAAGACATTATACCTGTGGAGTCGCGATGTGGGACATGATCAATGCTCTAGGCCAGGCAATAAATGATCCTATGGCCTCCCCCACAAAGTTAATTTCTGGAGTGGGTACAGGCACCTGAGCCTGGGGATCCCGAACCTCGTCAATGGTCACACGCACGTGCTGGGGTAATATGGCAACACCATGAATGGTCTCCCCTCCCTCAAGCACTCGTCCGACAGCCACAATGCGTGGGGGATCCCCATCAACCAACAGCTCATATTGACCGCTATACTGAGTGGGGTCTACAGCAGAGCATGATCCTCTAGTGCTGACACGAGGTGGTGTGGGAGTTTCATCGGCCCCCATGTTGCCTTGCGTCATGGAATGCAGCTTTTCTTCAAGCGCTCTTTGTATTTGTTTTTGTTCTTGTAGCTGCTCCATGAATCGTTGCTCCATTGATCTCATGCTTTGGTTGAGTCTTTCCTCCCACTGAAGATCCATCTGCCTCAGTGTCTCCTGACTCATTGATTGGGGGGTTTTCTGTGTAGGGCCAAAATAGTCACGAAGACCAATCGCCCCAGGAACTCCACGTACACGTCCTGGGTGCTCGGGCCTTCCAATGGCCGTTGTCAGAATGTCGTCCCTACCTTGGCCAGCAAATGTGCCCTGAGTCTGCTGCTCAACCAACTCATCCTGCACATAAAAAAACCAAGTTACTTAGAAGACATGCTGTGATAGATACACAATCAAATAACTGCTTATAATTTGAACTTACAATTCTCTGTGAGATCAAGGCAGCTGAGGAAGATGTCATGTTCCCATCAGATTTAGTCCGAGCAGCCTTCCACAGCTCGTACCTAGCAGGTGCAGGTGCTAGGTCCGGCGACTCAAGTCCCAAGGCATCGGCTCTAGACTTTATCAGTTTCTTCTCCAGTTTTTCATATCCACCTCGTGATAACAAGTGGGGTGCGTCGTTTAGCCTTTGTCTTTCTTGGGCGGCTAACCTTTTATCCTGTGAAACCATGTATATAAGTAAGTGTAAAATCATAAAAACTCAATGAAAGACGATCTTAAGAAACATACCTTCCATTCCTCAGACTCTCTAGATGCACGAAACTGCATCCAATCCTCCTCTGTGAAGGTATAATGCTGAGATGGATTTTCATGTTGTCTATCTCCAAAGACAAATAGTCGTGTCAGCCTTGTCTTGAAATCCCTCCATCTTATCGCTATATGCGATAACACTTTCTTTCTGATTTGCATTGTGTTTGGAATATCAAAATGTTGCTGTTTAAAACAAAAAACTTGTTACCAAAAGAAAACATAACAGATAAGTATATCACAAATTGCATGAAGTCTAAACATACCTGAACATCTTGCCATAAGAGGTTCTTGTCGACCTCTGGGACGTCATCCCAACATGCATGAAGGATAGAGACATGACTTTTTGCTAACTTGCCCAGATAACTCCTAAACCTATCAGCATTTGGCCCTGATGGATGACCTGATCTGGGGTCAATGTCAACATGCCTCCTCTGACCATCCACGCGTCCGGATGTCACATCTGCCACTCGGGTGACGCCTCGTCCACGTCTGCTCTTTCCCGATCCTGAGTCTGAGGCCGACATACCTGAAAAATTATACAACGTTGTTAGTAATAATTCAATTATGATGAACATACATATAAAGTCAATAAAAGTGAAAATATTAACCTATTAATTAATTGTTTTTTCCCAAATGCCTTCGTTGTGATCACTACGAATTGCCTGCATTACATCGGCAACGTCATCAACTGGGTCTTTAGTGGGTCTACATGCAACAGATGTTGTCTCAAGTATATCAAGACAATCGTCATCATCATGTCCATGCATGTTTCTACCTTCTAAAACCACTGACCATTTGTTATTCGATGGATCACTTACGTAGAATATTTGTCTTGCTTGACTAGCCATGATAAATGGTTCATTAGTGTAATTCATCTTGTTCAAGTCTACCAATGTGAAACCAAGGTCATCCATCATGACACCAGAATTTATATCAACCCATTTACACTTGAAAACTGGTACTCTAAAAGTGACGTAATCAACTTCTCATATTTCTTGTATTATTCCAAAATAACTGATGGATGCTGTGATTGGATTTTTGTCTTTAGAACTAGCAAAGTGCACAGCCTCAGCTTGTAGTGTGACGCCACTATTTTGAACTCTGCTTTTGTCATCTTCTACCTTTGTCTGAAACGAAATATTGTTTATATAGTACCCACCATATGTAATGACCTCTGTGTTCGGCCCACGAGATAACCTCAATAAAGTTTCAGAAACATGTGGAGTCACATACATCTTTTTCTTAAACCATCCCAAGAAGGTTTTCACATATTCATTAAGATGCCATTTTTCACTCATTTTTGAGTTTGTTGCCTTTATTTCATTAACGTGGTCAGAAATGTAAGGAATCACATGAACAGAGTTGTTTAAGACGTACAAATGAGCTTGGTCAATTTCTTTTCTGCTAACACTTTGAATTCTCACACCTCAAACACCCTTACCTTCACATTTTCCTTCATTTTTGCTCTTGGGAAGACCGACGGGTTCACAAGATGGCATATAACTTGAACAAAATTCAATGGCTTCTTCTGCAACGTATCGCTCTATGATTGAAGCTTCTGGTCTATACTGATTCTTGACATATCCCTTTAAGATCTTCATGTATCTTTCAACTGGGTACATCCACCTTAAGAAGACCGGCCCACATATTCGAATTTTTCTGACTAGATGAACAATCAAATGTACCATGATGTCAAAAAAGGAAGGTGGAAAATACATCTCCAATTGACATAGTAGTCTTATTCCCTCATTTTCCAATTCATCTAAACCTCGAGGGTCAACAACTTTCTTACAAATGGCATTAAAGAAAAAACTCAGACGTGTCAGAATACCCCTAACAGAAGGAGGTAATATACCTCGAATAACAACTGGTAACAACTGTTGCATCAATACATGACAATCGTGAGACTTTAAACCAACTAGCTTTAAGTCTTGCATAGACACAAGGTTACTAATATTTGAAGAATAACCTTGCGGAACTTTCACACTTCTTAAACAGTTACAAAAACTTTGTTTTTCTTTTTTGGAAAGTGTGTGACAAGCTGGGGGCAGATAGATGCGTCTTCCTATTATCTGTGGATGTAACTCAGATCGGATTCCCATGTCAGCCAAATCTTGTCTTGCTTTTATTCCGTCTTTGCTCTTCCCTTTGACGTTTAATAAAGTTCCGATAACACTGTCACAAACATTTTTTTCAACGTGCATCACATCAATACAATGTCTAACATCAAGTTCACACCAATATGGAAGCTTAAAAAATATTGATCGTTTCTTCCAAATGTTCTTTGCAGAGGTACTTTTATGATGTTTTCCAAACACAATGTCAATGTTTTTGACTTCGTCGTACACCTCTTCACCATTCCGGGGTCTGCACACAACCTCATCCTCAGCACTTCCATTAAATGTTTTTTTCAATCTACGATAAGGATGATTACGAGGAAGAAATTTTCGATGTCTTGTATATACTGTCTTCTGACCATGCTTCAACTGAAGATAACTAGTGTTTTCTTCACATATAGGACATGCAAAATGACCTTTAACACTATAACCGCTCAAGTTTCCATATGCTGGGAAATCATTTATAGTGCAAAACAACATTGCACGCAAACAGAACTGTTCCTGAACATGTGAATCAAACACGTCGATGCCTTCTTCCCACAACAATTTCAAATCATCAATTAAAGGTGCTAAGTAAACATCAATGTCATTTCCAGGTTGTCCAGGACCCGATATCATCATGGACAACATCACATATTTTCTCTAAGATTGTAAATCATCAACATAACTGGCCACGAACTGTGTTTGCTACTTAAGTTTCCATAAGGATTCATACCATCAGTTGCAAGTGCAAGCCTTAAGTTTCTTGGATCTGCACCAAATTCAGGGAATTTGTCATCAATCTTTTTCCATTATGGAGAATCAGCAGGGTGTCGAAGAAGATTATCGCACTTTCTTTCGTCAGAGTGCCATTTAAGGTTCTTTGCATCTTCTTTAACAGAGAACATACGTTTGAACCTAGGTATTATAGGCAAATACCACATCACCTTAGACGGTGCACCATCATTACCTTCATTACCAGTGACTCTGTCATATTTCTTTTTAAAACGGGATAAACCACATGTTGGACAATACTTTAACGAAGCAAACTCTTTTGTGTACAAAACACAATCATTAGGACAAGCATGTATCTTTTGATATTCAAGACCCATTGGACAAAATTTTTTTGGCCTCGTAATTACGAATAGGTAGAGTATTATTTTCTGGAAGCATCTCCTTCAACAACTCCAACAACTCGGTGAAACTTTTATCGGTCCATCCATTCCTTGCTTTTAAACTAAACAACTTTAAAGTTGAAGACAGACGTGTAAAGTTCGAGCATCCTGGGAACAACGGTTGCTCTGAATCATTAATAAGAGAATCATACAAATTAGCCCTTCCAAAATTATCTTCACCGACATCACGTATCATGTCCTCTAAATGGTCACTCATCCATTCTTCCACATAATCCGTTCCTCGTGACGTGGTAGGTTGCTCCAGTACTTCTCCATGCCAAGTCCAAACGGTATAAGTCCTCATTATGCTGTACATGAATAGATGGTCACGCACATTGCCTAAGTCTTACCGTATTTGATTAAGACAACGCACACAAGGACAAAAATATGTCCCGTTGACAGACTTAGCATTTTGTTCAACGTATTGCAAGAACTTCGAAACACCCTTGTCATATTCTTCACTGATGCGACGTTCGTTCATCCAGCTTCGATCCATACTATGTTCGTAAAATCATCAGTTCAAGTGTTTTAACTCTCACAAGGTTAGGCCCTACCCATTCAAAAAAACTATTTTTCATAATTTGCTCAGCCACGTGCATTGAAGTCTACATCATAAAATTGATAAGATTTCGGCAGCATTTCGCATTGGTCTCCGAAATACACGAAATGAGAGTAGTCAACGATGACCACAATCAAATATGCATCCGGAGAACAACACAAGTACTGAACCGAAATTTTATCAATCTTATCCTTAAACTCCAATTGACATGGTATTGCAAATTATGAAAATTAATTTTCTCAAACTGTCCAATCGGACAATTCAAAATTTAACACAAACGATTAAAAGATTAATCGTTTGTCTTAAATTTCAAACGGGAACTAAGTGTCACTCAATGATTTGATACTTATAATAACACAACTAATACAGATATATTCAAAAGCCAATTACACAGTCGCATTTTACAGTAAAAAACGTGCATTATCAAAACTCAATTACATGCATACAAAAAATTTTCAACCAACCAGCTGACCTGAAAAGTAGATTCGAAATGAAAAGGAGGAAAACGGAGGAGTGAACGGCCTAAAACGCAGTCCAAAAACAGTCAAAGAAGCCGCCCAAGAACACGCAAGAGTCTGCAAAAAAACGGACCGAAAACGATTTTTAATCGGTTCAAATCAAAGGTATTTCTTCACAGAGCAATGTAATCGGATTGAAAATCAATTTAAACGGTCCAAAAACGAGAAAACGCACCTGGAAATCAATGGCACAGCAGCGTTTTGCGGAGGAAGATGATAAACAGTGTTTTCGCGTTTCCAAAAGTTAACTGGTCACGGGTTCGCGGGAGCACGACTTATAATCTTAGACGTCCGGTTCGTCACTAATATGACGTCTTTGAGGATTTAAAAATGATATTCGCGGGTGGGTTTAAACGTCCATCCTGGGTCCCGCCGGACGTCTATAATATGATAAACGTCCGTTTGGGGGGGGGGGGGGCGGACGTCTATTATACTGAACAACTGAACGTTTCAACTCCCCATGGCAGCCCAGAAACGTCCGTCCTGGGAGGGGTCGGACGTCTATAATATTATAAACGTCCGGCCCCCCAGATTGGACGTTTAAGGACCTGAAGACAATTAAATGTCCAACCACCCTGTCAGTACATTAAACGTCCAATATGCGGGGCCGGACGTTTATAATATTATAGACGTCCGGCCCCTCCCAGGACGGACGTTTAAGGTCCCTACTTGGGGAATTGAAACGTTCAGTTGTCAGCCTCGTAGACGTCCGTCCCCCTGACACGGACGTTTAAGGGCTGACATGGGTACTTGATATTCATAACATTATAAACGTCCGTCCTAGGTGACGGACATTTAATAGGCTGAACAAGTGAACACATGTCAGCCCTTTGAACGTCCGTCTCGACAACGGACGGACGTTTAATAGGCTGAACAAGTGAACACATGTCAGCCTTTGAACGTCTGTCTCGACAACGGACGGACGTTTATGATGTTATGAACGTCCGTCCTAGGTAACGGACGTTTAATAGGCTGAACAAGTGAACCCATGTCAGCCTTTGAACGTCCGTCCTTGGTCGAGACGGACGTTCATAACATTATAAACGTCCGTCCTAGGTGACGGACGTTTAATAGGCTGAACAAGTGAACCCCTGTCAGCCTTTGAACGTCCGTCCTTGTTCGAGACGGACCTTTATAATGTTATGAACGTCCGTCCTAGGTGACGGACGTTTAATAGGCTGAACAAGTGAACACATGTCAGCCCTTTGAACATCCGTCTCGACAAGGGACGGACGTTCAAAGGGCTGACATGTGTTCACTTGTTCAGCCTATTAAACGTCCGTCACCTAGGACGGACGTTCATAACATTATAAACGTCCGTCTGTTGTCGAGACCGACGTTCAAAGGGCTGACATGTGTTCACTTGTTCAGCCTATTAAACGTCCGTCACCTAGGACGGACGTTCATAACATTATAAACTTCCGTCTCGACCAAGGACGGACGTTCAAAGGCTGACAGGGGTTCACTTGTTCAGGAAGGTTCTGTCAAGGTTGAGACCTTGACAGGTTCCACTTTCATTATAATGTATAAATTATAATATATTTGTTTAACTCATATTTTTGTAAGTAAAAATATCTTGCACACGAAGGTTCAGCCCTACGTTCAACCTTGAGAGGTTCCACTTTTCATTATAATTTATAAATTATAATATATTTGTTTAACTCATATTTTTGTGCGTAAAAATATCCTGAACAAGAAGGTTCAGTCCTACATTCAACCTTGACAGGTTCCATTTTTATTATAATTTATAAATTATAATATATTTGTTTAACTCATATTTTTGTGAGTAAAAATATCCTAGGAAGGTTGAGTCCTACGTTAAACCTTGACAGGTTCCACTTTTCATTATAATTTATAAATTAACTCATATTTTTGTGCGTAAAAATATCCTGAACAGGAAGGTTCAGTCCTATGTTCGACCAGGTTCCACTTTTCATTATAATTTATAAATTATAATATATTTGTTTAACTCATATTTTTGTGAGTAAAAATATCTTGCAGAGGAAGGTTTAGTCCTACGTTCAACCTTGACAGGTTCCACTTTTCATTATAATTTATAAATTATAATATATTTGTTTAACTCATATTTTTGTGAGTAAAAATATCTTACACAGAAAGGTTCAGTCCTACGTTCAACCTTGACAGGTTCCACTTTTCATTATAATTTATAAATTATAATATATTTGTTTAACTCATATTTTTGTGAGTAAAAATATCCTACACAGGGCGGCCAAGTGACCAGCTCACTTATGTCTTCTATTGATCTACTCACTAGCAATCTCGGGCGACCATACGAAGACATTCAACTATGGTCTTCTAGTGACCAGATCCTGGGCGGCCAAGTGATCAGCTCACTTGTGTCTTCTAGTGATCTACTCACTAGCAATCCCGGGCGGCCATACAAAGACATTCAACTATGGTCTTCTAGTGACCAGCTCACTAGCAATCCTGGGCGGCCAAGTGATCAGCTCACTTGTGTCTTCTAGTGATCTACTCACTAGAAATCCTAGGCGGTCATACGAAGACATTCAACTATGGTCTTCTAGTGACCAGCTCAAACTGCTCCTACCACAACTCAACTACAAAAGTTAAACCCCTTCGCACCTGCAAACAGCTGCTCGGGGCTTGGGGGACTTAATGTACTATACATGGGTAGTCGACCGTCTTAGGAGAGGACCATCTACATTTACTGGTAATTCAATGATTGTGAGCTAGGTAAGATGGATGTCATTAATGACCAATTAATACGCTTGTTGACCATATCAGTGGGAAATATATGGTATTTGTGAGCAGTTAGCAGGTATATTATTAAATATTAATGGTTTGATTGTTGTATCAAATATGAACATACGACATTATTGACATATCCAATATGAATTAATGAGCTTGATTGTCATAAGTCCTATAAATATAGGGTTAATGTCCAGGTAAAGATATCTTGATCTATTATAATAAAATATAGATCTCTTTATGAAACTTATCTGACTTGAGCGTCGGAGTGTCTTCTGCAGGTCGACAACCCATCGGAGTGGATTGCGTTCTCAGAGAGGATTGAACGATCAAAAGAGAACAGAGCAAGGAAGGACGACCGACCTTCAGACCAATTCTACCAAAACAGTTTTCTTTCATTGCTGAGTTGTGTGCTTGTAAAACCCCAAAATCGTAATATAAACTTGGTTGGTGTGGCTAAGCGAATGTAGCTCTTGGTATAGGGTAACCAACATGAAAATTATTGTGCTGATATCTCTCTCGCTATATCTCTTGTATTCTTCAAATTTTTGTTATTCTCATTATTTGCATTGCCTATTGTAAACTAGATTCATTTATTTAAAGATTTAATAAGCTTTTCGATATAAAGATTTGCTGAAATTATTCTTAGTTTAATTCACTCTCTTAAACTCAATCTTTGAAACTAACAATATGTTTATCAAAATGGCTAAAAACAAACTTCCTTTTGCCTAAGGTGTAGACCACTAATTATTGGAGGGTTAACCATCAATTTTAAAAAGTTAGAATGACAATCTTTATTGAATTCATTGACAAAGGAATATCTTATGCAACTATGAATGATCATTTCATTCTTATGCATACTTTTTAGAATATGATTCAACACAATCTAAAATTTGGATTAATTCTTATTAAACAACAAAGCATAAAGCATGAAAACACTTCATCTATAAGATGCAAGTTTTATAAAAGAAAAATCATGAGACACAATGTGCTTCATTTGATAGACGATACAACATGTGTTTACTTTGCTTCATCTGATAAGAAAAGTTCTCATTAAACAATGTTGAAATCACCATATATTTATTTAATTTTTTTTCTATAATAGGTATAACTTGTTTATATTTTATGCTGACTAATTTCTCATTATGACTTTGGTATATAGTCTCGGAATATCTTTTGTATTTTTTTCTTTCATTCTAATAAAATTGTGTGATGATAAACGATGGATAAATTTTGATACGTAAATATAAATGAGATGTCAATGTTCATAGTAATATATAATATGAGCCTACTTGGAAGATGCTAATTAAACTAGTTTTGAATAGAGTTTTACAAATTTTGGATCGAGACTAAATTCTACAAATAATCATCAAGCCCAGAAGAAATTTAGAAGATATAAACGGAATAAATAGCATAGCACTTCCAAATTGCAATTATTATGCAGAACAAGGTAACGTTTTACACCAGGGAGAAAATGCAATAGGCATATTTAACATGATTGAGGGTGTAAGCAGCAAAAGGCATTGAAAGCCAATAGAACAAAAAAATTAAACATTGAAAAGGATTGACTTTTCTTTTAAGAGCACCAATTGCAGCAAGAAAATGATAAATATGAGGAAGGGACATGACCAGTTCTTCGTATATATTCTGCTTGCTCTTCAGTTTTTGCAGCTTGATGATTTCTATTGGCTTCTGCTGCTGCTCGTTTTTCCTCAGCTTTATGCCTTGCCGAAGCTAAATTATTCATTAGCTTATCATGTGCCTTGCTACGTATTCTCTCAACTTCTACCTGCAATCAATGATTATAATTATGGTAATAACAATTACTTGTTATTATTATAAAAATATTATACTTTTGGGCTACTAACCAAAGTTTGTGTTTTTCAATACCATGTACCATTATGATATGACTACTTCATTTATTGTTGAGAAAGTTTGCTAAAATGTTAGAAATCTAATAAAAAGTCACCACTGCTAACTATTTTCTACTTCAACATCTCGTTTCCTATTCAAATGTCAAACAAACTCTCAATTCAGCAACCCATCACATAATAGTTGTTCAAACTTTGAAGTGTGTGCAACTCAAACACCAATACTATATTGTGTTGAAACTCAACTTCATTTAGAAGGAAAAGGATTGAACTCCCTATAATATGGTATTCTACTAGAAGTTTGATTTGGTGTGTTATCACAATGCGCAATTTAAAGTGAAAATGTACAGTCTAAATAAACAAGCATAGACATCTTCTCTTAGCATACCAGAAGAGATATCTTTACAGAGATTGGAACAAAATACAGATCTATTTGACATTCATCTACACTGGTATGGACATGACTGAAGCTCAATCTTTTAGGCCCAAAAGGACAATTAAGAGGAACTGCAATTGTTAGCATACTTATTGTTTATAGGAGAATAACTAGATTCTATATAATATGTTTGTTAGGATTTCTCAGTGAATGTAAACATATTCTGTTAGGAACCCTCCCATTCACCTCCTTTGCATCCAACTGACTATCTTGTTTAGTTGGAAAATTACATGGGTTTCTCTATAGTTTGAAGTAATCTACTCAAACTTGGTTTGGTAAATTCAGTTATATTGTTAGGGTATAAGGTGGGAGGTAATGATAAGGGTTGGGAGGTAATGAGAAGGAGAAGAAAGGTAGGAGGGAAGTGAGGCCGAACGGTATTGACCGTGAAGGCCGAACGGTGGAAGGCATTGAGAGGTAAGGCCGAACGGTGGACAAAAGGGGAGCAACTAGGCCGAACGGTGACAACGGGGGCGACCAGGCCGAACGGTGGGAGGTAAGGAGCGACCAGGCCGAACGGTGGGAGGCAAGGAGCGACCAGGCCGAACGGTGGGAGGCAGGGAGCGACTAGGCCGAACGGTGGGAAGCAGGGAAGGACCTGAGTCGAATGGTTGAAGAATCACCATCTTAACCGTGCAGCGGTTACGGGGGGCGAGAGCTAATTACAGTAAAAGGAGCCACAATAGGAGAGAATATTCAGTATAGGTTAATTAGAGTAAATATATATATATATATATATATATATATATATATATATATATATATATATATATATATATATATATATCCTAGGAAATATTCAATATAAGATATTTATAATTAAGGATATATGGGGATATTCATATTAAATATAGAGATATTTATATTAAATGCAGATATATTCTAGGGAAATATTTAGTAAGAGATGGGGCGGGAAATAATTAGTATAAATAAAGCTAGAATCTAGGGTTAAGGGTATGCTTTTGATTTGTGAGTTTTGTAAAGGAGGTTATGCTCCAGAATAGTTGACGGAGGTTATGCTCCCAATTATTAGAAATAATTGACGGAGGTTATGCTCTCAATTATTGTTTGATTTCTATTTGATTCAGTTATTCTTATCAATAAAAGAGATTCATTCATCCATTATCATTCGTTTATTGTTCTATTATGTGTGTGAGAGTGTGAAAGGTTGTATTTGGCTAGTTTACGTACTCAGGTACGTAACATATATTGTACTGATATTTGGATTGAAATGAGGCAAGACAGGTCATTAGTGTTTTATTGTCACATTTCTTTTGGGGAGTGTGTTTAGCTTATGGTCTATGTTCAAGATATTGATATTATAAGAAATGATATCGCTAGAATTGCTCAATTAAAAACACATTATTCAGCCACTGTCTAAAATACTTCTTGGTATTGAAGTGACACAATTAAAAGGTGTCATCATTAAATAAAGAAAATATGCTTTTAATATTTTGGAGATAGGCTTGACAAATTGCAAGCTAATTAATAGTCCTATGGACTCAAATCAAAAGTTAATGAGACCAAAGTGAACTTTTCTGACCCAGAGATATATAGAAGGTAGGAGGGAAAACTCATTTGTCTCACTATAACAAGACCTGATCTTTCTTATTCAGTGGGTGCAGAACCCTCACATTGATCACTAAAATGTTGTGGTTCACATTCTCATATATGTAAAAGGGAGACCAGAACAAGGATTCTTATATAATAACAAGGGAAATACTCTAAGTCTATGGATATTTCTATGCATATTGGGTTGGTTGTCCCATTGACAAAAGATTTACCACAAGATTTTGTGTATTCCTTGGAGGGAACCTTATATCTTTGAAAAATAAGAAACAAAGTATAGTCGCTCAATCTAGTGCAAAAGCTAAGTATAGATATATGGCCCTAGCTACATGTGAAAATGAGTTGAAGTTGCATTGTGATAATCGAGTAACTCTTCATATTGTATCCAATCCGTGGTTTCATGAGAGAACTAAACATATATAGATTGATTGTCATTTGTTAGAAAGAATTTGTTGACAAAGGATCTTATTATAGAATTTGTCAGCTCTAATGAACAACTCATACATTCTGACTAAATCTCTAAGAGGACCTGGGATTTAGTTTATATGTTCCAAGCTTGATGCACAAGATCTATATGTTCCAGTTTGAGGGAGAGTGTTGAAACGGAATGTTATTTTACTAATATTTCCTTTGTGTACCCAGCTTTAGGGTTAGGTTTTAGGCATGTGCGTTGCCTCCTTTTGTATCCTATATATTTTCATCAATAAGAAGCACAACAATGCAAGGATGTACACTATTTTTCTATCCATCTTATTTGTTCAAGTCTCTTAACACCATTGCTTCCTTCTTTATCTTCAGAATACAATATCGAGATAGATATTTCATTAACAATCACCTTCCTAGTTCCTATGGCTAGACATCATAAATCACAATTATCTTATGTTTGGAAGTTAGACAAATAAAACTTAAAGATTAATTATAACCATATCATACAAATTATTACTTTTGCATTCTTGACATGTTACAGTAAACTGTTCACTTCTGCAGAACATTGAATAGCCGATCAAATGGTTCGTGCAAGATATTTTCAAAGAAAGTATAGACAAAATTGAATTATTAAACTGAGATACATTTCTGCTAGACCTGTTACCTTTAAACCCTATGACGTCACAACTAGCAAGTTTATAAAATTATGGTAAGATATGGATTCAAATATATCAGATTTTCTCCTGTTTGCCATTAACCAATTTTACATTATTGTTTTCTTATTCATCTCTTTACACATATGTTGCCATTGTTACCTGAACATATTTTTCTGTAGTAGGATTAGAAGTTAACGTCCAAAGGATCGTCCCAAAAGAAACTAAATTAAAGAACCATATTGGAAACAACAAAATCAGTAATGATACCTCAATTTTTTTCATCTTGGCTTCTGTTTTTGCTTTCTGATGATTTTCCCATGCTTGAATTTTCATCTCCTCACGCCTAAACCTGTGTAATTAACACCATATTCCTGCTTCAGAGAATTTTAGTATGTAACCACGAAAAATAATCTTAACGTGTTTCAGAAACTGTTTAAATGCCCATAAAAAATCGGTCTCATGTTTTGAAAATGTGGTTAATTATATTCAAAAACTGTATTCATCTTTCTTCATCTTGTCACAAACATATCCATGACTAAGGGAGGGAAGACAAGTTTTTTAAGCTACTATTTCAGAAGAAACTGACATGAAAATTAAATACATACCTATAGGCTACAAACTGCACACATTGTCAAAGAATTCAGATACTCTGGCCTTAAATACTTCCTTTGTTTCTAAATTTTTCTGTTGGTTTTTATTATTTGTCTCCTGGTTTTCATTCCATGTGGGATAGATATATAATTGCAATCACTTTCAAACAAATGTTAGGAAACTGATTAATGGAAACATGGTCAAAAGGAGTAAGGCAACAATGACTATCTTCTAGGGGTCTGCATTTACACCACCAAGAATGATAATCTTTTCTTTTTTATCTTGGATCACTATCCAAGTGACATGATTGGAATCTACACAAATCAAAGAATTAGTTCCTTGAAGTTCTGCACTGTAGTTTATAGTGTTCAAGTCAATTTTGTAACCATATTTCTTTCCTCTGCTATATCTCTTCCTTTCTTTTCACATTTCTTGCCTAGATTTGTCATCACTAAGTCATTTATGATGATTTTTTCAAACACAACATAGGAATCCAGGTACCTAATTATAAAGAAACCAGGGGAAACCAAACCACAAACATGAAAAATTTTTACAAAAGGCTACTTACAGAAGAAATGTTGTAGAAATATTAAATGCCTCGGTCCAGATTCGATGACAAATATTCATTGCTCTCTTTGTAGCAAAAATTAAATAGACAAATGACAAAGAACAATACACTAGAAAGCTTAACCTATTATATGAAGCAACTTCAATTCTTCTACTTTTATATCTTAGAGATGTCACATGCTCTTCTGGCCATGCAAGAGCTTTAATTTAAAGATGAAAAAACTGGGTATGTCAACGGATTTACATCCCTAAAACAGCGTAAGTTACATGATAGTATAAACTGACCTGGCCATATACTTGGCCTTCTCAGCTTCCTCCCATGCTGCTGCACGTGCTTCAACAACACTCTTAGGCGGTTCTGGTTTTGTTTTGAGGGAAGTGGATGCATCCTTATCCTCCTCTTCTTTGCTGGCCCAGGCAGCAATATTCATTTTACCAAGTTGTGTCCCAAGGACCATTATTTCACGCCTGGTTTTCATTTGTAGCTCTTTTTCGGACAATTCATTCTTGTTGAGATTCAGATTGTCACCATGCAGATCAGTTAAAGTAGATGCAGGGGATGATCTAGGGGGAGTAGAAGGCCGAGAAGAGTTAGGACTGCGCATTGGTGTTGTCGCCCTCACAGGGGTACCTGTTCTTGAAGGCTCCTGGCTAGCAATAGGGGTCATTTCGGTTCCCATATCTCTCATTGATACAGACCGAGCAGTTGAAGGGGGAGGAACAAATGTTGTTGCATTCTGGATGGTAAGAGATGAATTGTGCTGGCTAAGGCTAACTGTAAACATAAAATAGCAGTCCCATAAATGAACTATAGTTACTAAAACTAAACACAGTTTATTTAATTCCTTAATGAAATTGTCTATAGTATTATCAACTTCTAGTTGTAGGACATCCCTTTCAGACAGAAAGACTCTTCAAGCAATTAATAACAAGGGATTTCATAGCATGAAGGTCTATTTTTTACCATAAATAGAAGAAAAATGCAATCAAACATACTGTCTGACAAAAGTAGCAGAAAATTCAAATGTATACATTTTGAATAACTAAAAGTTTGTTTATATCTCCAGTAATGAATTCCAGAACACAATCAAACATTTACCACAAGAACTTGCAATTGCATAGGGATCAGCCTCCCAACTCACAAATTTCTGTCCTCCACTTTCCATCTTAGTTTGATTTGTATCAATTTGCTTGGTATCCGGTTCATCTAAAGCAATTTCTCTTTGATCTGGAACTTCAACAACGACCTTCATTGAAGGTTGCCGGCTACCAAGACTAACAACCTTACGTGGACCTACATGCCCACCTTGCCCTTGAGCCTGCACTGTCTTTGGCCTGTTTGATGTTGGACTTGCTATCCACTTCTGAGCATCATCCCATTTAGATGGTGCTGGTTTTGAGAATGGTCTCACTGGCACTCTCTGTGTAGACCGCTCGGCCTTCTGAAATTCAAACACTGATGATGAGATGCTCATATTTTCATGCCCACTATCATAATCTGAAGAAGGGTCTTCTAAGATTCTATTCCTTGAAGTCACTGCAGCATTAGCCTTCAGAAAACGATCATCACCAACTGCCTCTATGCTACTGGTGCGAACTAATGCAGAAGTTGAACATTCAGGGAGGACACTCACAACATCTACATCTTTACAATGATCAGAACTGCTACCACCTGTAACAGATATGTCAAATAGAAGTAAACTTACTACTGCTGCCAGAGTGGGAAACACCATTCATTCTATAACAATAACAAACACTTACATATTTGACACTGCCTATAAATATCATTGTATAAACTAATCAACCAAATCTTTAGTTGAAACAAAAAGAAAGATAGGCACTACAAGCTTTAACTTGTAGGTTACCATATTTGAGATAACAAGTAGCCAAGTACATTGTACGTGAACAAAATTCCGGTCCCTTCATTTTCTTCTCCCTTTTTTTAGATAATTTAAAACATAGTATACGTCTAAATTTTCTCACGAAACTAAGGGAGATAAATTAAAATACCAAGCAACAATGATAATGGAGAAACAATCATAGTAAAAATCTTACAATTTGAGAAAGTACATATCCTTCAGATTTACAAAATCGAACCTTGAGGGAGGCATTACATCGATCAAGATAAAGAACCAAGAGCATACGTACCAGATTCATCCATGTCCGAATTCTGAGATCTCGTGGTGAAAGTAGAATCAAGCTCTTCCTCTCCTTTCCGCTTCTTCTCCACGCCCAGTAGCATGTTCCTCAATTTTCCAGGTGAAAATCCCCCACCACCCTGCAAACCCAAGTTTCCATAAGGCTAAAGGCAAATCAAAGAACCCCAAAACCGAACAGATCAAAACAAGAGTTCACACTGTGCAGAACAGTAAAAAAATGATACTCACTTTCCAAATACAACACAACACGGGTAGGAGAGAAATAGTGAAAAATGCAAATCAAGCAAAAAACAAAAGAGGTGAAGTGGATGAAAGAGGTGGAAGAGAGACCTGAGGCTTTTGGATCCTTTCGTAAACCATAGTGGATAAATGGGGCGTCCTGGTGAGAGCAAAAATGCAATCTTTACACAATGTAGGGAAAGTTCATCTGTGCCGTAAGCTTGCAAGTACTTCTTTGGGTTTGAAGCTTTTGAGTTGCAAAAGGGAGAGTGTTCCCTAACGTTTTCAACTTTGGATGAGCAGAGAGAGAAAAAGAGTTGGAAGACAAGAAGATGCAGTGAGAACCGGACCTGTCTCTGCCCTGTTGTTTGTACTACATTGGCTTTTGGGGCCCACTTTCCACTCTATATATAATGTAATCCCTTGTGTTGTTACTTCTTTTTAAGTTCAATCTGCAGTGTGCAATTATTACCTGTCTTGTAATGCAAAATCTATCAAATTTAATAAGTTTAGTTACGTCAAATTCATCATAAGAGAGGTGTTTAGCTTCCAATTACCCAGTCATAATACTTTACTTCCTCAGAGTTAAATTTAAAAATACAATAATTAATAGTTAAAGTGGGGTTTCATATTTTTCTCCGACTGCGTATACTTTCTTGCATAGGATACAGTGGAAGTCAAATCACCTAATTAAGTGATAGATTGTTACTTTAGTATTTAGTTTATTTATATACTTATTTTAAATTTCGGAATTGCAATGAAATAACATTTTGACAAATAATTCATTGTCAATTCATTTATAAGATTTGTATGATTTGAGGTATTAATCTAAATGTGGTTTTATATAACGAAATATATATAGAGAGAGATAGTTTTTGAAGTGAGTTTTAATGTAATTGAGTTCTAAATCGTCGTAAAAAGTAAAGTTTATTTATAAAATTTCTAACGCTTAAGTTAATAAGAGTATTTAAATGAATATTTGAGAAAAAAAAAAGAGGTTATCAAATCATTGTACTTCTTTGTAATAATATATGGATATGGAGTATAATAACATATGATAAAATAATTAGGTTAATTATGAATGAGAATTTGTTTATATCACATAAATACTATCATATATTTATCAAAATATATTAAAAAATAACTAAAATATTATATGAATCTTATTATTATTATAATATTTTCAACGAGTTATACATTATTTTTATTATAATAAGTTGGATAGATATTGTTAAAATAATTACCTTTATATCCTCACCAGGTATAGTGTTCTAGTCTTTATGAGTTCTATCTACAGTCGTACCTAGTTATCTGGTCTTTATTATAAATAGATGATAGTGAGAGAGATCAATTAAGCCCCTAGAAATATATTTTACATTTCAATCTCAAGTTGGTATTAGAGTGGGTCGATCCCGCTTTGGTTTTTGTCTAGTCACGTGTCAACACCTATCATTGTTGTCTGCAACTGTCTAGTGTCACTTGTAGCTGTGCAATTGTCTAATGTCATTTGTCGTTGTCCGCCATTGTCTAACATTGTTCTGCCACTATCTGTAGTTGTCCGCCGTAGTTTGTAATCATCAGCACCATCAACTTCTGTTCTTTGTCATGCCGACATTGTCCGCCGTCAGTCACCATCGCAGTTTCTTCTAGTGACCATCAAATTTGGTTCGTCTCTCTGTGCGATGACCAACCTTGTAGGTGTTGGAGTCCAATTCTCCTCCACGTGTTGTCGTGTTCATCACCTTTGTGCGTCGAGAACAAGCATGTGTTGTTCACGCACCACCTTTTGCTTGTTGGACCGCCGCCACGCCACCTCCATAGTTGTCGTCAGACTATCCTCTCTCTATTATGCCCCTCGGAACCTTGTTTTGTTAAAGTCCAGAAGCACCCTTTTGAAAGTCACCTAGGATTTTCAATTTTTCCTGGCTTGTTCTTTGACCCTTGATCAAAAATGGCATCTAGAAGTGTCATTTCACTCTTTGCAGTCGCTCAATTACTTTCGAAAAACTAAACGGCAAAAATTACCTATCTTGGTCTACTACCGTTGAAATGTGGTTTCTTGGCCAAGGACATTATGATCACCTTGAGCAAGATAGCAACCATGTACCCACTGAAAAATTTGTTTAGTGAAAACAAATAGATTTTTATTCTCATTCATTTCCTTTCAAGAAAAACCTTATTTCATAACCCTTGCAAATGGTTCTAAAACTTCCTCAAAAGGAGTCGATCATGTTTTCCTGTCTCCCTCCCTAAATTTGAACTCTATCCTTTTTGTCCCTAATTGTCCTTTCAATTTAATTTCCTTAAGCCAATTAATCAAAAGGTTAAATTGTTTAATAAATTTTGATCACAAATCTTTTGTTATACAAGAGTGTGGTTCAAGGAGACAAATTGGAGAAGGATATGAAGCTGGAGGATTATACTATTTTGGATCTCGTCCAAGGGTGTCCTATGTTGCTACTCCTATTCCTAAAGTGTTACATGATCATCTTAGCCATCCTTATTTGTCCAAATTAAAGAAAATGTGTCCTGAACTTAGTGGTCTCCATACCTTAATATGTGAGTCATGTCAACTAAGAAAACATGTTAGATCCACATTTTCCTAAAAGGTCTCAATCAATGTGCAATTCTAGTTTTTCAATTATCCATTCTGATATATGAGAACCTAGTCACGTCTCCCCTTTTGGTTTTAGATATTTTGTTACCTTCGTTAATGAATATTCATGATGTACTTGGGTTTATCTTATGAAAGATTGCTCTGAATTGTTACCCATCTTTACATATTGAATGAAATCAAGAATCAATTTGGTCAAGTAATCAAATTTTCAAGAAGTGATAATGCCAAAGAGTATTTCTCATCCATCTTTTCTGCAATCTTGAGTTCTCATGGTATATTACATCAATCTACTTGTCCTCATACACTACAGCAAAATGGTATAGCAAAAATAAAAAAATAGACACTTGGTTCAAAACTGCTTGTACCCTTTTGCTTGGTGCTATATTCATGTCCATCATTGGAGGGATGCCATCTTAACTAGATGTTATCTTATTAATAAGATGCCTTCCTCCTCTCTCAATCATAAAGTCCCTTTATCCATTATATTTCCCAACTATCCTCTCTTTCACACATCTCCCCGAGATTTTGGATGTGTATGTTTTGTTCATGACATGTCTTCAGGACTAGATAAACTCTCTGCTTATGCTATTAAATGTGTTTTCTTGTGCTATTCTCGACTCTAAAAATGATATCGGTATTACATGTTTGCCAATGTCACATTTTTTGAACAGACATGTAACTGGCTTAGGCAAGACTCCCATGGTCAATTCATCAAAAGGAAGGCAAACATGTAACTTAGTGAATAATGTCGCATACATAAAAAAAATCAAATAACCCTCTCACCCATGACATACATTGTCAATGGAGCAAGCCCTTTGGACCGAAATGATATCATCTCAGCACAACCTCGAAGTGTATATATGTTAACTTGGAAGGATCAAGTTGTAAAAGATCATTGACACTTATAAAAATACTTTTTTACTCGAAAATCTACCTACTAATACCCTCCTTTCAAGGGCATCTCATTTTCAACCCACTTTGGGGCAGAATCACCTTGGTTCTCCACACCAATATCCCCAATATGACATGATGCACTTGTAGAAGACTTAACCCTCTTCTCCTACTCTAACATTTGAGACATATTTACATGACACATATCGAAGTATCTTTATACTTAGAGAGGATCATCTCATATTAAAGGAAGAATGCTCAGGAGTACTTGTTCTGTGATCTTTCTAAAATATATATCGATCCTGTAAGAAAACATACCTTTTATTTCTTTTACACTCCTTCAAATTTATCTCTCAATTCAAATAAAGTATGTATGCATGAGTGTTCTTTTTATTTAATAATGGAGAATTATATAGCTTCAATTTTTCAATTTTCCATACGCATACTACTTTCTTATATTAACAACAATGCCACACTTGAAATTTAAAAACAACGTTAGTTATATGGGAGTTACCGAAACTTAACTTTCTCCAACTACAAACAAAATTAGATTCAATTTTGTGAGTGTGTGTGTGCGAGAGAGATTGAGTTCAATTTTTATATTTCAGGAAAAGATAAGTTCGTGGACACATTTAAGTATTTTCATTTACGTGAAAGTGCGTACTAGTGCTTATTTTTAATAAAAGTGCAAACTACATTAAAATGCTAAGTACTTACAAGCTAAAATAAGGAAAATTTACACGATTATATTTTGGTGCATAAATGTAGATATCATGAGTTATTGATCTACTTGAACGATTATTCATGTATAGAAAACATATTATGTTACTCCTTACTAACCAAAATTTAAAATTCTAGTTTATATCATGTGGCATCAACATTAATGAACTTATGAGAAACAAAATTGGATAGTAACAAGAAATCAATTTAATAGTGTCATGTTTAGTATATAGAAAAGGAACCTAGAGAATAGAAGAATAAAAAAAATGAAAAATAAGTAAAAATAAATATTTTGTTGAAGTGTAATGAATTAGAAGAAAAGTTAAGAGAAAAATCGTCATGTCATCGGAGTAAAATTAAAAACATTTAATCAATTATTTATTTATCTTAATAGTTATATGTGTATAACATATTTCCTACAAACTCAAATAATTGATTATATTTGTGATATTTAACTTTCAGTAAATACACAAAGTATGACATAATAGATTTACACATCTATTAATAAAAAAAATACATTTTTTTATATTAATTACCATTTTAAAAATTAGTAATATGATAGATTTTTTTTATATAAGTGAAACCTACATAAAAAAAAGTATACTTTTCAATGATTATAATTATAACTAATTTAATAAAAACTATACATTTTATATCGATTATGATATCAATTCTGATTAGCACTCGTTTAACCCCTAAATTTATCATTATCAAAAATTATACTTATAGCATATTATCCATATCTTTAAATTATAAATTTAAATGTTTTTAAATGTGTTAAAAAAGTTGTCTTGTATCTCAATCCAAGAGAGGTGAATTGAATTTTGTTTTAAAAAAATAATCTTTTCAAAAGCTTGGAAAATCTTCTTTTAAACATTTACAAATATAATAAAATTTTGGTTTAATTAGTTATTGAGTATCTCTTTTGGTCCAAAAATGTTAAGTTCGAATATTTTTAGTTTGAATTTGATCCCAATTTGTAAAAAAAGTAATGCAATTAGATCATTGTTGTTAATATTGTACAAACAGATTTAAAAAATCGTGTCACTTGTTAATTTGTTGTTTTTCTTATAATTTTTTTTTATAATTTTTATAATTTTATTTTCATTTATTTGAAAAAAATCTATGTGTCAGATCAAAGTTGTGCCACGTGGCATTACCAATATGACATGACAATAGTAGTGTGATGTGACAGTGTAATATGACAAAATCTCAGTTTAGTCCTTATATTTGTTATTATGATTCAATTTATATTTTATTAAAATGAACAATGTTGTCATCTACAAATTAAAATAAAATTTATTTTTTTATATAAATCTTATGTTACTATTTTTATTAAAAAAGAATTTTTTATTAAATATTTCTTGAACATATTTTTAAACTAACTTTATTACTTTCAAACAAATTTTTATTAAGATTGAAGTATATAAAAACTATTATATTAAAATAGATCAAATATATAAAAATTATTAAATTTATTAATATAGATAAAAATTTTAGACAAATGAATATTTACATATATTTATTAGTCAAACAAGTTTAGATAAATAAAAATTTATTTTAATTAATAAAATCATCTCTAAAATTATTGGAGTTAACTTCAGAAATATTTAATAAAATATAAATTTTAATAAAAATATGAGCATAAGATTCATAACAAAAAGTAAATTGTCTTAATTTAAGGAGGAAACATATTGCTCTATTTAAAAAATAATTGGAACTAATTTGAATTAAAAAACAAACATAACAACTAAATTGAGATTATGTCACATGCACTACCCTATCACATTACTACTGCCACATCACACTAATAATGTCGTATGATACAACTTTGATTTGACATGTGAAAAATAAATTTTCCAAAAAAATATTAAAAAAAATAAGTAAAATAAAAAAACTACAAATTGACATATGACATTGTCTTTAACAATGTTTGTACAATACTAACGGAAATGACTTAATTGCATCAATTTTTCACAAATCGGGACCAAGTGAGACTAAAAAAATTAGAGAACCAACTTGACATCTTTTAACCAAACTAGGGACAAATGACTAATTAAACCTAAAATTTATATGCATATTTAAAATTGTACTATGTACGCCAGAGAACATCTTGGCCACCTAGGCCTATATGTGTTTGGCCCACATGTTGTAAGGACATGTAATATGCCTTGACGATACAATGACAGCTTGACAAACACCATATCGATTGGGTCAACCTATATGGCAAATATGGACTAAGTTAAGATTACATTTAAGGCATGATTAGCATAATGATAACCCAAAGATTAATCAATTAACTACGTGGATCAAGCCCATCCATGTAAAGGCCCATAAACACAATATAAATAGTATAGTACATGAGGTAAATTAATTACATTCACTATTACTCTATTTATTATCATTTAACACACTTGGTTAACTTGAGCGTTAAAGTATTTTTAGCACTCACACATCCATTCTATTAAGAGAAAGAATGAACTACGATATCTCAGTCTGAAGGTGTGAAGTTAGAGCTAAGAACATGTTTGGAGTGGAGTTGGAATATTTTTAAGGTATATTCAGCTTTGTAAGAACAATTGGCGCCTACCGTGGGGCTGACATATACTTTATGAAGAGAACGTTTGTGCTATCTATAAGAAGAATGATAGTTGAAGCAAAAGAAGTAGGACCTTCTTTGCTAACATAGACGTGATGTTAAAAGTATAAAGGGAAATGCAACAAGAGTTTGCATGATTCAAGAAAATAAGTACTGAAGAGATGGATGCCTTGAGGCAAGAGAACGCCAAATTGAGGAGGGAAGTATAGGCTAATGACAAGGGGAATGAGAAGGATAACCTAGAGAACACAGTTTCTTTATAGAAGGTCATGCTGGAGAACAAGGAGGGAAATGGTAACAACACCAAGACATAAGGCACGATTAGTACCTCGTTTGTGACATGAGGAAGTCAATGTTATCCCTTTGTGGATGACATCATGAAGGTCTCCCTCCCAAACAACTAGGAGTCTTTAAGAGTGGATCAATATGATGGAAGTACCATCCCGAATGAGTACGTTGATGTATATGTCACACAACTCAACTTGTACACAATTGATGATGTAACTATGTGTAGGATTTTTTCCTAACACTATTGGTTCATTTGCTTGCCTCTATTCTCCATAGATTGCTTCAATACCTTGACATCGTGTTTTGGAACTCAATTTGCCATTAGTTAGCCACAACATCTAACTTCTTTATTGCTTATGAATATAAGGCAAGAAAAGGGATAATCCTTATGTGCCTTCATGGAGTGATTCAACAAGGTTGTTCTTAATATCATAAATCTCAAATCTGAAGTAGCCTTGCATCTCATGGTCACGACATTGAGGTTGAGACCTTTTACTGATGACTTATGCATGACTCCAATTGCCAGCTTGGATGAGTTGAGGCAATGGTTGCTAAGTTCATGCAACTTGAGGAGTTAAAGGAGTTCAAAAACAAAGTGAAGGCAAAAATAATGCCTAGTGAGAAAAAGACCTTTGACCGAGATAGTGGAGATAAAAGGACATTTAGGCATATGGACCATAAACCTACTCAATTTTCATGATACACCTCTCTCAGTAACCCGAGATCTCGAGTGTTGGATGAGGTGTTGCAAGCATACCTCATGCCGCCCCTTAGGAAATCGCAAACATTACCGAATACATATATGAAGAAGAATTGTAGATATCAATGTAACTATGGGCACACCACTAATGAGTGTGCAACCCTTAAGGATGAAATAAATGAGCTTATCCAAGTCGACCAGCTCAAATGGCTCGTTTGGAGGAACGATGTTGGTAGCTCACACACTAAATTGATGAGGTATGATGATAGGAGGGAAAGTCATTGAGCTAAAGAAAAAGAAATTCTAAGAGTTAGAAAAGAGGAAGCTAAAAGAGAAAAGGAGGAGAGAGAAAAGAGAGAGAAAGAAGAAAATGAGAGAAGAGAGAAGGAGGAGAAACAAAAGAAAGAAAAAAAGAAGAGATTGAAAGAAAAGTAAAGGAGAGGAATAACTCCTACTAAAAAAAGAAGGGCTACTTAAGACACCTCCCACCCCTACAATCATAATTGAGTCAAGAGTTCTAAAAGGAGTTTTCCAAACTTTGAACTCTTATCCTTTTATTAATGATTCTCATTTCTTGATCCCAACCTTTACTTTTTAAAATCTTTTACCTCCACTTTAACTCCCCATTGTTTTTAACTCCTCAATAACTTTTGAAAAATCACACTTTAAGTTGTTGTTGCTTAACAAGTTACAAATAGCTCTAGGTGAACAAAAACATTTTTGTAAAGTAGATCTTATTACTTTTGAAAAAAAAATCTAAAGAAACTAGAATAAGAGGTATTCAGTGCTTCAAGTGTCTTGAAAGAGGAAACATTTCTTTTGAATATCCTCACAAAAGAATATTGCTTTTAGAAGATCAACACACTAGAAGCCTATATGATTGTCATTCTTCACCAAGTGAAGAAAAAGTTTTGGAGTGTGTAGAAAAAATAACTCCCTTTTATGAAGAAAGCAAAATATTTTTTTCTTAAAAAGGATTTATTCATTTTATCTTTACTTTAGATATACATTTACCATGGGAATGAAATCCATTCAAATTTTCTTTAATGGATCTGTAGGTACATCTTTGATCTAGGAGGAGATCAACAACCAAAGTTATGCTTCCTTAAATATCTTCTTGATCTGAGGATAAATCATTTCTCAAGAGGGAGGGTATGATTGAAACCATCCAAGGAGCTTGATGGAGATCCATCAAAAGGAGCTACAGCTTAAGCTAGGGCTATGAGAATGGAAGATGAAGAAGGATTTCAAGGACTTCCACTCTTGTGGAAGATGGTGTTTTCAAGCTTGTTTTTGCTTTCTCTTGTTAAGCCTTGTAAATATGTACAAAAGTCTTTGTTTGGGCTTTGTATTTTGGCCAAGATATCTTATCATTTCTAGACTTATTTTTCGTCAACAATTTTCGAAATTCGACTGCAACAACTCAGAGATCCAAAAGCTATGTGCTTATAGTTAATGGAAAGTTATTTGAGTCTAGCTTTCAACAAAAAAAATGATCTCGTTTGGAGCTCTATAGAGAAAGTTATGGTAAAACACTAAGCAAAGGTCAGAGCTAACATGATGATGTCTTGAACAAGTTTTGGGCTTGTTTCTTGAGTTGGGCTTGCGTAGGACGTGATCCAACTTGTTTTTAGCCTTAAGATACTTGAAGAAAGACTCCCTTGCATGTGATTGGCCGAAAAAAAGGCAAAATGTGATTGAATGAAGGAAAGGTAAGATGTGATTAGATGAAAAAGAGGCAAGAGGCTCTCATTATTCCCCCTTGGAAAAATAAGCTTCTAGGTTATTTTCAAATGCATGTACTTTAGCTCTCTCCTTCAACTATAAAAGGAGAAGTACCCCTCTTATATTTTCTGAGAACTTGAATAATATTAGTGAAACTTTGCTAAAATTGCAAGACTCAATTTTCTAAGTTCTATTGGAGTTGTCTCTTTTCTAGACTTCTTCTACCTTTTCCTTCTAGGTTAGCCTAACCTCCTTCTAGGATGCTTCATTTACCCATTCATCAAGCCATTCAATCTCCTTCTAGGATGCTTCACTTACCCACTCATCAAGCCATTCAACCTCTTATTCTTCATGCTTTTGTGCCTTCATCATCTTCATCAAGGGATCTTCATCAACTTGCTTGAAGGAACTTCCATCAATAGAGAGTTTGAATCTTCTACATCATGCTCCAACACAATGGAGGTTTAGCTCCTCATAAATAATGGAAGAACTACATGAAAATAGGAGGAAAACATCTCCTAATCCTTTAAAGACGTGTCTTTGAATTACAAGGATATATGTGAGAAGATGATAACAGTTGAAAAACTGTTATTTTCATGCTTAAAATTGATACTAAAAGCAACCTTTAACACTTAGAAACTAGCTTGAAATCATGCTTTTGGGTATATTTTTAGAAATAAGAGAGCTGAACAGGTTTATGCTTGATTTCAGTGTTTTATGCAGGTTTTAAGGTGAATTTGGTGAAAGAAGTGAAGAAGGATAGAGATGGAATCAGAAAAGACATAAAAAAAGTGCAAAAGGAGAAGCCGCAACTGCCGCTCAGCTGCAGTTTACCGCTGAGCGGCACTCAGGCAATCACGGTGGATCCGCTGAGGGGTGAAAAGGCCGCTGAGGGGAGGAAAACAACTCACGCGCTTACCGTTGAGCGGTAGTTTACCGCTGAGCGGCACTATTTTGGGCTTGGGCCTAATTTTCTGTATATTTTAAAATAGTATATAAGCTTTAGGTCGTCCTAAGGTTTGTATCTTTGGCAGAGACGAAGCAAACACTCTCTTTTCCACCTCTTGAAGGAAGATCTTGGATGCTCAGGCTACCTTCTCCTCTTTCTAGGGTTCTATCTTTCTTTCATTCATTATTGTTCATCTAGTTTCACCATGAATATAGTGAACTAAACCTTGGATTGTTGTTGGGGAATCAATGTAGTCTTGTGAAACACTCATATATGGAATTTGAGTTTTAACATCTTATATTAAGATACATGCTTTCTTTCATCTTTAGTTAGGGATTTTCCTCTTTGCTTAATGCTTGCTTTGTTTAACTCATTCATTGCCATGATTATTGATTTTGTCGATATGGGAACGTACGGGGAAATCTAGATCCGGGGAATTTCTCCCAATAGCATATGGGTTGTCTTTAAGCTCCTGCACTTCAGAACTAATTACTAGGAATGTTAGGAATTGTATGAACTCGTAATTAAGGATATGCCTTCTTGCAAGGTGATTTAGAGAGTGACATTAGCAATTGATGAAAAGAATGATGAATTCCTAAAGTATATGAGAGTGAACAAGATGAAATTGATAACCCCAACAACATACTCATCCATTTAATTCATTAAAGTGTTTGTTTTCCTCTTTTCCATTGATCAACATTCATGCATACATGTTTAATTACTGTCTTTTGCATTTAAACATACAATCAATTGTTTACAAGTCTCAAATAATCAACAAATCATATAACTAACTAGGCCGTGAGTCCTTTGGGAAAACGATACTTGGTCTTACCTAGTTTTATTACTTGATACGATTCGGTCACACTTGCCGATTGTTAAACAAGTTTGTTGCGCCGTTTTTCGGTGTTCATAAATTTGTCATCAGAAGACTCGCTAGAGTCTCTCTCTAAAATCACTCTAAGAAAGCCTAAAAAGTGCTTGTATTTATAGACATTCGCAGCACGACTCAAGTGGTGGTTCATGACTCTAGTGTTGAGGTTTCCTTCTTTAGTGGATTTCCTCTATGGCTCAATCTATGAATATCTAGGATAAAGTTGTTTGTAGTTGCTTAAAGTGAAGTACTCTCTCATGGCTCAAGCTCAAACTCATGGCTTGAGGAAACCTTCTTGAGTGGGTTTTATCTGTGGCTCAAGCCCTTAGTTGGGGCTACAGTCGTGACAAGGCAACTTCATCAAAACAATATTGAATTTATTCTTTTTTTCTTCTCAATTCAGAATTTAACTTATTGGATTCATATGTTCCTGCAAAACAAGTGAAATTGGGATAAATATCATAGATTTTATACACAATTCAAAACAAGATAAATGCTAATTTAACAATGAAAATTACTAATCTCAAGCACTTATCAAATACCATCCTGGATTTGTTAGCTGAAAATTGAGTAGTCTGCGAAATTGCTGCTATGCAGGGAACGACTAGAAGATACAATGCTAAGTACTGCTGAAGGTCTTTAAGAAGGGTGAACAGGTATGACACATGGCCAGTAATGCCAAGAAGACTGAAGGAAAGTTCTCTGCCAATTGGGAAGGACAATACCGAATAGAAGATTTTGGCAAAGGTGCTTAAAGGCTGCAATACTTGTCAGGACAACCTATGTCCAACACCTACAATGTAGCACACCTGAAATTTTATTTCAAGTAAGCATTGTAACCTATAGCGTACTCGTTCCTTACTCGGTCTTTTTCCTTAAGGAGGGTTTTGGCCGAAAAGGTTTTGGCGAGGCACATAATTGTCAGAGCGGTTGCAATGGAATGGTTAGCGTGGGATAACAAGCCAAGAGGGGGGAGGGTGAATTGGTTTTAATAATAAAGTGTGCCTTTTTAAATTTCTTCTAAGTTTTACTTACTAAGCATATAATATAAATGAATAACAAGAGTAAGGTTGAGAAAAATTTGCACAGATGATTTTATCCTGGTTCGGATCTTACCAATCCAACGTCCAGTCGCTTATCTCAAACCAAGATAAACACTTCACTAATCACAAAACGATTACAAATTACAATCACAAAGAAACAATTTGTAAAAGTTTAGAAACCACCTCTCTTGATACCACAAGAGATGAACTTGCACCTCCTTTGAGTCTTCACAAAGGATGAATCACTTCCTCCAAATACTTCATGAAGAATGAATCTCTTCCAAACACTTCCTTAGTTGCACCAAGGATGAACCAGCTATTCCTCTGTCACCGCAGTAGCACTTCAACAGCTTCGCAGACAACAATTTCCTTAGCTGAGCAAGAGTACACACAATTCTCAATGATTTTAGAGATCTAGAGCACAAGGGAAGAGTTGTTGTTGATGGAAAATGAGAACCTATTTATAGACTCAAGCAAATACTCCTTCGTTCTTCGTTTTCAGCCATTTAACGTTTTTAATCGATTAATATCTTTGTTAATCGACTAAAAGGAGTGCAATGGCTAGTTTTAACGGCTATAAACTCCAACGGTCACTTTTAATCGATTAATTTACATTTTAATCAATTAACTAATTGATTAAAGTAAGTTTTAATCGATTATTACGAAGCCAGCAAGAGTTTTTCAGTTGTTATATATTTAATCGATTATTACTGGTCTTAATCGATTAATACGGTACATTCTTGACTCCAAACATCAAATTTGAACTATGAAAGTACATGGAACCAAAAACTACTAAGAATCTAAGTCCTAACCACTTAATTACAATTATTACAAAAGCTTTATATAATAATACAAGTCTTCAAATTATCTTCTTGAAACTTATACTTCCTGACTTGATTTGGACATCATCAAAACTTCTTCATCATTTTGCTAACAATAATCAATAAAACGAGAGGTTTCACCCATTGTTGAGACTTTGGCAAGTGTACCAAATCGTTTCAAGTAATAAAACCGGTAAGACCGAATATCGTTTCCCAAAAGACTCGTGTCACCACACAATTGTATAATTTCCAACTAACTTAGACTAAAGAATGCTTCATAATTTGGGTTTTAGTGCAATTAAAGTAAACATGAAACATCAATGATAAAAAGTGATCTTAGATACTCAAACACTTGGAAATGGAAAGATTAGAAATGATATGGAATGGTATTATTGGGGTATGATTTCACCTACTTCACTCTTATGTATAGAAAATCACGTCCTCTTCATTAATATGCCAATGTCAATCTACTAAATTACTCAAACCCAATCCCTTGGTAGAGAGGGCCTAGACTTCCTCATTAGGCTCCAATCCCTTGGAAAACCTAACAATTATTTCCGCATTAAGAATTGAGATTTAAGACAACCAAAGGTCCTAGTTCTATCCCTAGATACTATTTCCTTTAGGTGTTTAATCCAGTTCAAGGTTCACTTAACATTTCCCAATGTCAAGCAAACCCTAAAATCATGCCATGGGTAGCAATTTCACAACAAGCATTACGAAAAGGAATTAAACGCTAACAATCAATGAAAGAGACATATATTCATTCAAAACACAATAGTTTACATAAGAGTTTAGTGGCTACATCAATCCCCAACAACAATGAACTAGCTCTCCATGAATGGAGAGCTTGAGCTTACAACAATGGTGGAAATGGAAGAAGGAAGAAGACCCAAGGGTGAAGAAGGACTGATCCCACAGCTCCTAGCTCGCCTCCAAGAGCTCCAAATGAGAGAAATCGTGTTTGGGCAGCAAAAGATGTCAAACTCTTCGTGCCTCTGAGTTAAATAGGGCAAATTTGTCATCTCAGCAAAGTTGGCGCTCCAGCCCCCAGAAGGAGGGGGGCTCAGGCGCACGACAGTCATGATGCACTGGCGCTCAAGCCCCCATAAGCCAGGGGCGCCCGAGCTAGCTTCAACAGAATTTTGGTTCTTCATTTGTGTTGTTTTTCTTGCTTTCCTTGCTTTCTAGTGTCTTCATTTGATGCATAGACTTCTTCCAACTACTTTAAGCACATGAAAGCATGGATTAGTGATAAGAATATCTCATTAAAGCTTAAGGTTCAACCACTTAATAAACTAAAAGAAGACTAGGATTTACAAAGCAAAAAGTTAAGGAATGGTTGACATTTTCTCTTAATTCATTACTGGAATCATGGTAAAATATGTCATTATCACCCATCTACTGAACCATTTTATGCTTTCTTATTAACTTAGAATGTTTTATAATTCATCAAAGTTCCCTACTAGCAAGGTCCCGATTGAACATGTTTCGTAGTTGCTTGATGACAACCTAGTTAGTCCTGGTTGTGAAGTACCTAAAAAATACTAGAAGGAGGTGGGAGAAAGGGGGGGGGGGGGATTGAATGGTGTTAATGAAAAATTTCTTTTCGCAACTCTTATGATATAACACGTTTGTCGAGTTTTAGATTTAACAAATGAATACTTAAATGCTAGACTATGTAAATGATTCCGAATGAAAATTATTTTTAACATGATATTTGGAACGTACACTGTAGTCGTAATTTGAAATAAAAATGCAGCTGCAAGTTTTATGAGAAAAGCGTTTAAACATAAAGTTGAACAACAATTGTATATGTATTTTTATACTGGTTTACTCCAATTGAGCTACGTCTAGTCTCCTCCGCAGAGGGTTCCATTATAATCTTTAATAAGATTACAACTGAGTATTCGCACAACTTCCGGTCTTCTCTGAGTCTTCAATTAAAGAATAAATTAAATACAAATAAAATGAATTAAATTAAATAACAATTTTAGAAAATAAATTAAATACATATTCCACATAATAAACTCAGTCACATCACCGATCGCACATCAACAAGTCTTAACGTCGTTTTTGTCTACTCAACAAAAATAACCCATTTTTTACACATTTTAAAAAATTAAAACCCAATTGAGACAACTTGGAAGACCAAATTAACATTTCAGTACAAAATCAAAGGTTTTAACCTAAAAAAACCATTTCATGTCGATAAATTATTTATTTCTTTTTATTCAAATATAACTAATAATTCTTTAATATAGTTAGATAGTTTAACTGTAGTTATGATTCTTAAAAAAAGTATTAAACATTATTATTGTTTATTTGCTTGGAATTGTTTTTGCTAAGAAAAAAAATAGAAAGGTGCGTTTGAAACTATATATTTTTTTCAAAAATCCCTGTATTTTTTCATCTTTGTCACATCTCATTTTTTTTTTCGTTTTATAATATAGATTAATTTGGAATATTAAAAACAAAACTTATTTTATCATTATTTAAATTCATAAACTAAAATAATAACTTTGCCCCAATAAAAATGTCAATAAAGTTAATTATCGGTATAGTTTATTTTTTGAGAATCTGTCAAAATAATATCTCTAGATTTTAAAAACATGAAATAAATATTTAAAATTGAAATTCATTACTTATATTAATTATTTCTATGAACTCCATTAACTTTTTGATTTATACTCCGTTATTAACAGCACTATTGTAGTAATTTAGAATGAGTGTAGTTATATATATGAAAAATTAAATCTTTATAATTTTACTTTGAATATTTATCTGACATTTTTTAATTCCAAAAACTACTAACATAGTCTCACAATTTAAAGTATTAAAACAGAGATTTACTCCAAAGTTAATTTCACACGTTTATTTTTTAGAAAAAAAAAAGTCAATTAAAATTGACTATGACTATGAAACTTAACTGAACAGAACGAATGAGCGTAGCTTCCATAAACCCTAGTAGCAATATTCCATTCATACTTCTAGCAATGAAACCCTTGTTATTCTTTGAACATCAATCCCCGATATGAAGGGTGAAAATCCAGTTCACGTTGTTTTCACTAAACATGTTACTTTTTGCGCGCAACATCGGCGGCAAGGTCTCACTGCGAGTAAGCTCCTCCTATTCCTCATCCCTTCAAAACCCTTTTCCCCTTTTCTCCACTCCTTCATTCCCCTCCACCAAAAATTCAATTTTTGCTCGCCCTGTGATTTGGTTCACCAGCTTTCTGTGTGTTATGAGATGCCCATTTGTCTCTAAATCTTCATTTGATGACATTGTTTCTGAATCAATGCGTAGTTTCTTGCAACAGGACGGTCCCCACATGTTTGATTCGGCGCCGGCACCCATTTGGGTGTCTATGGTTTTGGAGAAGCTGAAAGGGGACCCAAAATCCGCCCTTAAGTTCTTCAAGGAGGCAGCGGCTCGAGCCGGGTTTCGCCATGCCGCGGAATCTTATTGCGTTTTGGCTCACATTTTGTTTTGTGGGAAATTTTATCTTGATGCCAGAAATGTAATTAGGGAATGTATTTTGTTGAGGAGGGAGTTTCCAGGGGTTGACTTCTTTGATGTGTTGTGGTCTACAAGGAATGTTTGTAGGCCTGGGTTTGGAGTGTTTGATACTTTGTTTAGTGTTTTAGTGGATTTAGGGATGCTTGACGAGGCTAGGCAATGCTTTTGGAAGATGAACAAGTTTAGGGTTCTGCCAAAAGTGAGGTCTTGTAATGAGCTTCTTCACAGGTTTTCAAAATCAGACAAAGGGAAACTGGCATTAAGTTTTTTCAAGGACATGGTTGCGGCTGGCCTCGAGCCTTCGGTTTTTACGTATAATACAGTTATAGGCTGTTTGGCCAGAGAAGGGGACTTGGAAATTGCTAGTAATTTGTTTGAAGAAATGAAAGGTTTAGGTCTTATGCCGGACATTGTCACCTATAATTCTCTCATTGATGGTTATGGAAAGGTAGGGTTATTAACCAAAGCAGTTATTGTATTAGAGGAAATGAAAGATGCAGGATGTGAACCAGATATGATAACATACAATTCTCTTATTAATTGTTTTTGTAGATTTGAAAGAATTCCTCAAGCATTTAACTATCTGCATGAGATGAAGCAGAGACAATTGCAGCCAAATGTTGTGACTTATAGTTCACTAATTGATGCATTTTGCAAGGCAGGCATGATATTGGAAGCAAATAAATTTTTTGTTGACATGATACGGGTGGGTCTTCGACCCAATGAGTTTACATATACCTCTCTGATTGATGCAAATTGTAAAATAGGCGATCTCCGTGAAGCGTTTAAATTGGCAAATGAGATGCAGCAGACTGGGGTTAACTTAAATATTGTCACCTACTCTGCATTACTTGATGGTCTTTGTGAAGATGGAAGAATGAGAGAAGCAGAAGAATTATTTGGTGCTTTGTTGAAAGCTGGATGGACTCTTAATCAGCAGATTTATACTTCCCTTTTTCATGGATATATCAAGGCCGCTATGATGGATAAGGCCATGAATATCTTAGAGGAAATGAACAAGAAAAACCTCAAACCAGATGTGTTGTTGTATGGAGCTAAAATATGGGGCCTTTGCAAACAAAATAATATACAACATTCTGAGGCTGTAATTCTAGAAATGATGGATTGTGGTCTGACAGCTAATAGTTATATATATACAACCCTTATGGATGCATATTTTAAGGTTGGGAAAACCACAGAGGCTGTTAATCTATTCAAGAAGATGCTAGAATTAGGTATGAAGACTACAGTGGTAACGTATGGTGTACTAATCGATGGTTTATGCAAAAAAGGTTTAGTTCAACAGGCTCTTAGTTACTTTGAGCAAATGACTCTAACGGGTTTGCAACCTAACATCATGATTTATACATCTCTGATTGATGGTCTCTGTAAAAGTGATTGTGTTGAAGAAGCCAAGGAGTTGTTCAATGAAATGCTGGATAAGGGAATCAGTCCAGATAAATTAGTTTTCACTTGTTTGATTGATGCGAACATGAAGCATGGAAATCCCAAAGAAGCTTTGAATTTGCGAAATAAAATGGTTGAAACAGGTATGGTGCTAGACCTGCATGCTTATACTTCACTTATTTGGGGTTTTTCTCGTTATGGTCAACTACAACAGGCAAAGTCCTTCCTAGATGAGATGCTCAGCAAAGGCATTATTCCTGATCAGGTTCTCTGTATTTATCTATTGAGAAAGTATCGTGAACTAGGAGACATCAATGAAGCTCTGACACTTCATGATGATATGATGAGGAGGGGCCTAATTTCCGGGACTATTGACATAACAGTTCCTTCTGTACACAGTTGAGGGATATCATGTTATAAGCACGTGGTTTACTATCTAGATTCCTTCGTTTTATACGAGTGTTCAATGGCATCATTGAAATGAATTTGATGTATTATTATATAAAGGCAACTGGGTGTTCTGGTTGATTCAATCTCATTCTCAAGACAGTGGATTTTGTCTATGATGTAAATCCTGAGGTTTTGGGACTCGCACATCAATAATCATGTTCTCATGTAATAATCAAGACAACCATAACGTGATGTTTTCCTTGTATGAAACCAATTGGCAAATATAATAACTAGTAAGTTCATAATTACAGCTACTGGACACTTTTCTTCTATATACTTGGATTTATTTCCATATCAAGTTACATAGTTGATGCAAGTTTTCTTAGAGTCTTATTCCTTTTGATACAGTGCATTCCTTCAACATTGCACAAGCTTAGTGCTTCCTAATCAGGCACTGATTTTCGGAGAGCAGCAAACCTTTAAGTGGCGGATGTAGAAAAGTTCAGCGATAGGGGGATGCCCTTTTCACCACTTAGATATGCAAGGTGTGTGATACTTTCTTTGCAGCTTATTAATTTAATATTTACACATGCAACCATAGTCGTGATATTGGTCCCTGTACGGAAGCTTCTCTGTTTCATGAGAAAATGTATTTACTCTTAAAATCTTCCATTACAAAGTTCATACAGTTCTAAAGTGATTTTTATATTGGTACTACTTCTTAGTTTAATCTAACAAATCAGTTTATTTGCTCGGAGATTATAATAGCTTTTCGTTGCTAATAAATAGGAAACTCTAAGATAGTTTTCTCCCATATATATTTCTACATATTTAAAGCTAACAGAAAACAGGCTGATTGTCAGCAGTATATTATTATCAGGTTGTTCACTTGTTTGGAAGCTGAGTCGTGATATGCAACTGATACGGTCTCCTTTCTTAAGCTTTGTGCAAGCTGCTTCTAGATGACATGGATCCGAAATATCTAGAGCTATAAACTTGTGAATCTTCAATGGGTGGACGTATGTATGTATTCAGGTTTCTCTTCTCTCCCCAACCTTGTAGCTAACGATGACAGATACAGTCTAAATATCAGGTGTATATTTGCATTTATTTATTTTTTATTTTTTTTGGCATTGAAAGCTTTGGGCATAGAAGAGGTTGTCTCATTTCAAAGTTACTAGACTCAAGGATGTTATACTGTTGTACCGACAAATAACTTGCTAATAAACGAGAATAAACCACCATTTTGGTTCCCGAAAGTATATGGTGTTTGGCACTCTAAGAAAATTCCAAATAAGTTCTTGAATTTTTCAGTCCTTTGACGACTTACATCTCAGGTCCTAAATTTAACTATTTATTGTTGTTTCGGTTACATAACATGTTAAAATTATTACTGAAGTCACATTTATTTTTGAACTTTAGACCAATGTAATTTACGGATAGCACTTTTAAGGACTTTCTTACCTGCTGATAAAGACAAAGGACTTTCTACCGTATAAGACTAACATGATAGCATTGTAGACTTTCTGAGATTGAAATGATCATTTATTCAATAAGAAGCACAGAGAATGAACAACTAAATGGAACAATGTGCCAAAACAATACAACTACGTTATTGGGGTATGTCAAGCAGTATTTCCACACCTATAATGCTTGTGAGTATCTTTTATGACTATACTATCGTGAATCTCACGCCCATATTCAGTGTATGTGGTGGATACATAATCCTATAGTGAACAGGGGAATAGTGCACTTTTGAGTTAAATATGTTTTTTCATTTCTAAACTATTTTAAAAGTGTTGTGTTCCTAAATTAATTCTATTTCTATTCTTTCTTTACACTTTATAAAAGTAATGTAAAACATATATTTTAGCAAATGACAGAGATTATATCGTAATCTATTGTAAAATTCTATTTCTCACATGAAAAATACTCCACATCTCCACATGTCATTTGCTGTAAAAATTGTTTACACTTTTATAAAACAATTTTTTAAAAGTAATTTTAGAACAAAAAAAGATATTTAATTCTTAGTTTTTGTGAGCATAAGGAAACTCAATGTATACAAACCCAACGATTTCTGTCTATAAAGCTCTCATATGATGTGAGAGATGAAATCCAAAGAAGGAATGGACCACAGGACATTAATGTAAGATGTGGAATCCAAAGAGAAGAAAATGGACGAGACCAAAATAAAAGATCACGATGAATAGCGTGTTTAGATTTTCTTGTTCTTTGTCTGCTAATAATAACTGATAACAAAAGATGCAGCAATAATTCCCCTCTCCTCATTTCACCTGAACCTGTCGGCGTTGTATTTATTTGGTTGGCTCTACTTTCCCCACTGAATGGTATGTTTCAGTAAAGATAAAGCCATTTAGGTGTTGTTTGAAAAGGAAATGTAAGAAATGAGGGAGTGTGGGAATGTAGAAGGTAGAAACAAAAAATATGATAGGGTCCTTAACAGAGGAATCAAGGTTCATATTTGGTTTGTTACAATTACTTCCTGACGAATCATAATGCAAATGAAATGAAATCATTCGTTTTGTACTGCTTTTGTACAATCAGGATGCATAATTTGTATTTACTAAAAACAATGTTATATTCCTTTTTATTTTTGTCAAATTTGTTACCATGCTTTTCTGTACAGTGACCGCCAGTTTATTTGATCCACTATTTACTATTGATGAAAATTTATGGAAAATCTTAAATCCATGTTCTTCTTTCATTTAATGAGTTTCTTTAATCATTTTTGTAATTTTTAATAAATCCTAATCTATAACGAGGAATGCGTTACTGTTTGACGGATATTACAATAAGACAATAATTATGAAGTCGATAATAATCAAACCATTACGATAATAGAAGATACTCTACAACTAATAACAATATATTATTATTATTAAGTTTAATTAAATTTCAAATTTATTATCAATTTATACATTTTAAAAGTTGAAATTTTATTAAATTTTTATGATATATTGAGTACTAAAAAATATTATATTTTTTAATTAAGTATATGTCATCATTATGTTTTTAACTGATGTGTCAACTTACTTAATTGTTGTCACGGTGTAATTTTAAAGTTTTATAATTTATAAATTTTACAATTTTAATTTTTGTTACTCTAAGCAATTTCTTGATTAGTATGCACTTAATAAAATATGTTATAATTTTTCTTTTGCACCCAACAACACTACAACTAGACTCAAAACTCTCGTTGCTAAATTTTGTAACTCTTTACCCTTTCCACCATAACTTTCCCACCAAAGATATACGATTTCAAATAAAAGGCTAACATAAATGTGATCTTGATTGTTATTATATGTATGAAATTGTGAATATTAATTAAACGCTTTACTAGCTTAATTCTTCTTTGTTATATTTTTAAAAAAAATCCTTGGACATTTTTTTAAATTTATCAAGCTGTTGATTAAGTTGAAATCTAATATTTTTATCTATGATTATTTTTTCCATGGTCTCATATAAACCATGTAAAATTTCACTATAAGACTAGTCAAGTACCAATAACTCCAAGATAATTTCATCCTTCGCTCCATTCTCTACAATTCGCTTATGGTTATCTTTAGTTTGTTCAGTAATATAAGTTTCCCGTTCGTCCAAAGTTGCTCTTTGGCGAGAGTACTTCGATGCTTAAGTCAGAAAGAGTCTGAACACTCATGTCTTAAATGCAACAATCAATAATCACCAACTACCTTACTTAGACCCCTATTTATAGAAATTGTGATGAACTTTTACTTACCACTGGCCAAATTATGACCCATTCACACCTTAATCATAATTACTAGACTGATTTGAGCTAATATCCTAATATGGTCTTAACTATGCTAGCTATACTCCTGATTGGTAATTCTATTGATCGGTCGACTTTCAAAGGAACTCGCCTTCGAGGTGCAATGAATGGAGTGAGAGAGAAACTAAAAGCCATAGATGAAAGATTGCAAGTTGATCAATGATGGAAAAATATAGAGCATGAGTGAAATGAAAATGTCAAATATTATACAACATGATGGAGGATGCAAGTAACAACAAAATTTGTAGAATTACTTTTACCTATTAATTCCACCATCCAATTCCATCCGGGATTTCCTAAAACTACAAAGTTTAGAACACTTCATCATAACATATAAGACATGTTTGTTATTAGAATTAAGAAAATGTATGATGGTTTAAGTCAGCTAATGAATGACAAAGCTAGGGAGAACTTTAGAAAAGATGATGAAAATGATGATTGAGCATAACTTTGAAATGAAGCAGATGATGTATGACATAAATAAGAGGTTTCAAAATTTGATAGTTGATGTGAACGAATAGGATTCAAAGATCAAATCAACAACCAATTATAGAATCACATTACGTTGATATGTCTAGTGATGGACATATACATCTTACTAAAGGTATTGTTGAACCTATTAATGATGCAAGAACAATGTCAACTACTTCAAGTGTAGATGTTTGCTCATAAGATATTATTATGAGAACTACTAATGATGCTAAAATTGAGTTGAAGTTACACGCTCCATACATCAAGTTTGACGATGTGAACAATGAAAATAAATCTAGTGGTGATATTTGTTGACTTGGTTACGGAACAAAAATAATAGTTGTGACTTTTTTTCTATTTCTTGCTTCTTAATCAAGTAAAAGTAATTATCTTTACATTGTAACAAGTTAGTATGATGTTAAATCTACCAAACATATCAATCATATAAGTCCAAGAGTTTTTAATTTTAATTGAATATTTACTTTGATTAAAGTTAGAAACTTCCTTGTGATTGAATGAGTTTTAGCCAATAATTAAGAATGTACTTTGATGAAAGGTGAAAATTTTAACAAGAATTAATAAAAAATGTACTGTTAACTAGCTTTTTACTTGATACAAGAGGTAAAAGAATAAACATGATTATGAATAGAGATATTTAATTGAGAATGTACTTTGGTTAAAATTACTATGATTAATCTACAAAGTTCTTGCTTTTAATTGAGAATGTACTTTTGCTAATACTGAGAATGCCAACAAATTAATTAAAAATTTACATTGATTAATTTGAAAATTTAAGACAATAATTAATTGAACAATAATATTTAGATATCCAGTGATGAATCTTATTTTGAAAAAACAATGAAATCAACATATTTTCCTTTTATTATTATTTTTATATCTTTTTAAATCTTTTTATAAATTTATTTCTTTTTATCTTTTGTTATTTTGTTCTTTACTCTTTATTTATCTTTATCTTCGTTATTTTTTTTATTTTACTAACCCTTTTTATAGTTTTTATAAGTAATTTGTTAAGAATCAATGCCTTGTTTGTTGGAAGATGACTTGGGGTTGAATTTTCTCATTCTCTTTTGTTGGCTATTATCTTAACAATGCTAAAGTTACTATAATTTAGTAGTATTGATTTGGTCACGCCAATGACAACATTATCAAAGAGGCCAAAGTCTGCATGTGGGATCAAAAGTTTTGTGGGTCTAGCTGGCTACTAGAGGAGATTCATAGAAGGGTTCTAAAAAATAGTGGTACCTTTATAGTGCACAATTTTAGGTATTCATCGATCACAAGAGCTTGACGTATTTGTTTCATAAAAAATAGTTGAATATGAGGTACATGTGGTGGATGAAATTCTTGAAGAACTATGACTTTGAACTCCTATATCACCTAAGGAAGACAAATGTGGTGGTTGATACGTCGAACAAAAAGACAATGCATGTGTCATACATGATGATCAAAGAGCTTGAGCTTGTTGAAAAGTTCAGAGATCTTAAGTTGCAGGTGGAATTTGTAGCAGATTTCATTATATGTAGTAACATGACTATATCTAGTGATTTTCTAAGTTTGATGAAGGAGAAACAAATGTTTTATCTTAGCCTATGGAAGATAGTGGAGTTGGTTAGCACAGAACTGGCTAAAGAGTTTGTAATGGAGGAATATGTAAAGACCTAAAAAATGACATTTTAAAAGTAGTAGTAGTAGTTTAAAATTAGTGAGATTCAATTATTTTAATATTAAAACTATTTTAATATAAATATTTTTGTTATGAACGAGTTTCATTATTTTAAAACATACTATCTCGCTAAAAATCACTTTTCTAAAGTTCTCTGATTTCTTACTAGGAGTTCTCATCCTCTATTCGCTTGATTGAAGAATTGAGACCGTAATATGAATTCTGGTGGTGAGCTCTTCAATTTGGATGGATCAATTTCTCAAATAAAGTAAGTTGGTTTTCTTCTCCTCTTTTTGGTACATTTCATTCTTCCTTTGCATGAGAACTTGTTGTGTTTGCATGTGACGTTTGAGTCTTTTATAAGACTCTCTACTGATCAATGGTCCTAATAGTGTACGTTAATTGTGTTTCTGTTGTTCGTCGAAGCAGATAGGATTTCCTATGCGTTTGGAACTGTTTTAGGCTTTCTAGAATGATTTGGTCATCTATTAGGTAAGGAACGATAATTAACTTGTTTATAAGTTTTTCTACTAAGATAATTTAAACTTGCACGTCTAAGTTACTGAAATTGGTAATTTAGCATGTTGAAATTCTGTTGTGTTTGATGGTTGTATGTTGCTTGATCTTCTCTGAATTGGTCTTGAGTTGAGAAACTAAGGATTTGACCATTTCAACAAATTGGTAGGCATTCTAACATTATTTTTGAACCAAGTGAGAGATATCAATTTGATCATCTGATCAGGTCCATGTTTCCTCAAATCATAGATTTGAATATGCTGGTTTCTGATATGATGTTGAATGGAACTAATATGACATTGACCGTAAGCTTGGTTGTGAAGGTCTGAGAGCATTTAAGGTCCAGACTGTTGAAGACCATGTTTATGCCTCCAAGCGACAAAAAATGTATTTGGTCTGGTGTTCAGCGATGATTTTGTACTATTAAGCACCAATTTTCTCTATAGGTCTGGAACCTTTTTCATCTTAACTGACTAAGAGACATGTTGGTCTCGCTGAGCGAGAGGTTTTGTGAGAGCCCTGGTGATGAGCGCCAGAACTAGCATTGAGTGCTCCCTTTTGTGAGGGTTTTGCGTTGAGCATCAGTTTGAGAACCAATGTGGTTTTATTTGATTTTCTAATATTGGATTGTTTGAAATGGTTTACCAGGGTTTCTATGTATGGTTATTATGGATTCTGATGTTTCATGGATTGATAACATGATTGTGAGTATGTATGGTGTTTATTCTTGTATGATATTATTGTGAATGTGAGTTTGTTAAATCATGGTATGAAAGTGATGATGAAGTAGTGATTTCTAGGGAGGTAATTTTGTGGAATGTGTGTTTCACTAGGGTGTGCCTTGAGGTAAGGACTTTTCCATTTGGCGTAGTTATCCTGAACTCTACTAATCATTCACACTCATGTTGAGGATGATGATTAGGTGGTGAGAGTGACATGAGGTCTTGTCATAAGGATGACCCCGTGGTTTTTATGACTGTGACAAGGACTAACATTGTGTATTTCAACTTGAAAGAGTAGTATGTTATCACCACAAGTGCATGGCTTCACTAGTCTGACACAAGGGCATGTATCCGAATAATTGAGTCTAGTATGATTCTTGAAATGTGATATGGTTATTTTATTAATGAGTAATGTATGATAATATATCTGTATTTATTTCATGAAAACTCTTTTGGTACATTAGCTTACCCTTTCTTCTCTATTTGTTGTCTGTTAGTTTCTTCTTATTTGCTATAATCACCTTAATGGTGTGAGAAGGTGAGGATGTTCTAATTGATCCGGTATAGGGTGAGGGAGATGCAACAACCTAGTTAGGAATTGTTATATTGTCTATAAGTTTCCTTCTTTCGAAAATTCTAGCTTCCTATTAGTGTCTATATATTATTTTGTATACTCAATACATGCTTCACGGATTACTATAATATAGTAGTTATGTTTCTATTTCACTTGCATGTTAATTATAATTTATATAAATTTTATTTATTATTTTTTCACTATTAAATAGGATGTTACAGTAGATGGTGTGTTGAGGTTCAAAGGAAGAGTGTCTACCAGACAATGTTGAGTTGAAGAGGTTAATTCTTGAGGAGGGACATCAGAGTAGTTTTAGCATGCATCCAGGCACGACTAAAATGTATCAAAACTGTGAGTCTTTTTGGTGGTTTGGTATGAAGAGAGATGTGATGTATGTCTAACCTATCAAAGAGAAAAAGTGGAGCATCAGAGACCTAGTGGGTTGTTGTAGCAGATGGAGATCCCCAAATGGTAATGAGATAACGTCTATATGGACTTTGTTACTCGTTAGCCACGATCGGTTAGAGGTAAGATGCTATCTGGGTCATAGTGGATAGGTTGACAAAGAATGCTTATTTCTTGGTAGTAAACCTAAGGATGTCTATGGCAAAGCTGATATAATTGTACATAAAAGAGATAATGAGGTTGCATGGTATGCCAACAAGTATTGTGTTAGATAAAGATCCATAATTCACTTTTAGATTATGCCAAATTCTAGAAGGCGATGTATAGTAGGTTGACGATGAATTCTACCTATCATCCTCAAATAAATGGTCAGTTAGAGAGGACAATCCAGTCGTTGGAGGATTTGTTGAGGACCTACGTCTTAGATCACTTGGGGAGTTGCAATGAAGAGCTACCTATGGTGGAGTTCACCTACAACAACCTTTTAGGCAAGTATTGGTATGACAACCTACAAGGCTTTGTATGGTAGGCGATGCACAACTTCTTTATGCTGGTATCTAGAAGGTGAAGTTGTGTTGGTAGGTCTTGAGTTGTTGTAGCAAACGACAAAAAAGGTGTAGTTGATACAAGAGTGGTTGAAGTCTTCATAGAGTAGCCTGCAATTTTCTTTAGTTTGTGCATGTCTCCATGCATGTGAGCAGTCCTCCATTGCATGTGTCATCATTTGAGTGTTCTATTATACTCGCTATTAATCAGTAGTCCTAACGGTATGCCCTGATCATGTTTCTGTGATTTGTTGGAGCAAATAGAGTTCTTTGAGCTGTTGGAGTTGTCTTAGCACTCTTAGAGTTGTTTGATCATCTGAAAGGTAAGGGAAACTAACTACCACGTTTTATAGTTATTGATGTGTTGCGTGTTTGTTTTGGTATGAAATTAGTAGTTTGGCATGTGGAAATTCGATTGTGTTTACTTGTTGTATGTTGCTTGTTTTTTGTTGAATTGGTGTTGAGTTGAGGGCCTCATGATCTGGCCATTTGAGCAAATTGGTTTGCACTACTGAAACCTATTTTTGAACCATGCATTAAGTCAGGAATACTAATTTGATCATCTGAATAGGTCCTTAGTTCCCTAAAATACAATTTTGAAGTTGCTAGTTTTAGATATGGCATTAAGCGTAGTGTGGTTGTGCAAGTTTGGAAGCAATTGTGTTCTAGACCGTTGAGCGCTAGCTTTCATCGTTGAGTAGTCATTTCTGCGAATGGTCTGGCGTTTAGTGGTGATAGAGTACTGCTGAGCGCTAATTACCACTACAGGTCTGGAACCAATTTAATCTTTTTTCCTTGCACGACAGGTTGGTCTTGTTGAGTGAGGCAATTTGTGAAAGCTTTGGCACTGAGCTTTCTCTTTTGCGAGAGTTTTTGTGTTGAGCGTCATTTTGATCACCAATATGGTGTTCTATGATTTTCTAATTCTTGATTGTTTGAACTAGTTTATTATGGATTTTATGTATGTTTAGTGTGAATTCATGATACCTCATGGATTTATAAAATGGATATATTTATGAATTAAGTGTGTTGTGAAAAGAATTTCAAGGAGAAGTTTCTTGTAATGGGTTCAAGTAAGTATATGTATTGATGTAAGGATTTCATATTGAGGATTATCCTAACGCTCTAATAATCATCCAATCTCAAGTAAAGAAGTATTTGGTTTGTGGAGAGAGGAGCAACAAGTCGTAGTCTAGGGGCTTTCTCTTGGCTTAAGACATTAACAAACTAACCTTATGTGTGGTAGCATAAAACCCATTGGCAATGACTCCAGAGAGTAGTAGGGGCTACAACAAGAGCATAACCTTTTAGAGTTTGACATCAATACATGTATTTGGATGATCAAGTCTATAATGAATAATTGTATGCCTTAGGATTGATTGATATACTTTTGTTTATGTGTTAGCATTTATATTTCTGTTGTATGAATGCTCTTATGGTAAATTAGCTTATCCTTCTATCTCTGTCTGTTTTGTTGTGTTTGTCTTTTTGTTTGCAATTATCACCTTAATGGTTTGAGCAGTCTTTGTGGATCAGGTGTAGGATGGTAATGGTACGAAAGCATAGAATAGGATGTAGTTTATGTGTACATATCAGTTTTTGAAAAACTCTTGTCTGCTTTTGGTTTGGTGTAATACCATTATAATAGTATAGGATTCTTGTATATATATATTGTGGTAGTATAGTTATAAATAGATAACTATAATATATATATATATATATATATATATATATATATATATATATATATTATATATATATATATATATATATTTGAGTTAAGTATTTTTTATACTGTATGTGTGATAATTCTTATAATAGTTGAATATTATAAAAAAAATGGAATGTTATAGAAGTTATACAAAATTAAACTCTTAACACTAATTATAACAATATAATTTGGATTAAAATTACAAAAGAAAAAGGTTATACAAATTAAGAAAGTGAAATTATTAACGAGAAGAAAACGATAAAACTATTAACATGTATAGGTAGAGATAAATTTTTGATTCCAATATAACAATGTCTTTTGGACTGAAAAATGTGGAGGCTATATATTAACAACTAACAAACTATATCTTACTAGAGATGTGAGGAAAAAGTTTGAAAGTGTACTTAGATGATATGGTAGTAAAATTGGAAGGGATAATTTATCATGTTAAAGACTTGGAAAAATTCTTCACAATGGTGTATAAATTTGAGCTGAAGCTGAACCCAAAAAAGTGTATGCGTCTTCTGACAAACTTAGATATACATATATGTCAACTTTATATTTTTAAACATATGACTAATAAGAGTTCAAATTGAAATAAAATTAATTAAATAAAAAATATATATTCTTCAAAGATTTTCTATTAATATGAATAATAATTGTTTATAATAAAATTCAATCATCATGAAAATAAAATGTATTCATCAACTCTTCATTAAATAGTTTCACACATTTTCTATACAAATAAATGTATTTCAATATGTTCAAAACTTTTAAATATAAACCCCTTCTAGAAAATTTCTTTGAATTTCAATATTTGAGAAATTTAAAAGATAAAAAATTAAAAATATTTACCATGTTAATTTTAAAATAAATTTGAATTTCAAGCCATATTAATTTGATATTAACATATATTAACAGATAATCCAAATTAAGGTACTAAAAAAATGTTAAAAAATTATTAACCAATTAAAATATATGAAAAATTGACATTTCAATATACATAATATTTTATGATAATTATAATTAATGTCATTATTTAAAGATGTTCTTAACATACTACAACTTAATCCAGACGAGAATCATTTCATATCTAAAATATGATGAAAAATGTGTTAAATTGATAATATATGCACAAAACCAAACAGATGGTTTAACTTAAGAACGAAAATTTTAAACTAAGTTTTGAATTTTTTTTTCATTAAATTTTGATAAAAAAATAATTTTAAATAAAATATATTGGTAGTAATTATTGTTGGTATCGGAGGTGGTATTTTTCGAAGAGTATAGCGCAGCGGAATTAAAACTCAGAGAGCGGAAAGCGTGTTCGATCACAATTAAAAATAATTTGGTCCTTTTAGTAAAAATAATTTTCTTTCAGAAAATTAATCAAACAGTTGATATACGTAAAATAATATGAGTGTAGGGAATAGAAAAATCACACAGATATTTTTATCCTGGTTCGATTCAACAGAATCTACGTCCAGTCGTTAATCACTATAAATAGTGATTAACAGCTCCACTAAAAATGGTTTAACAGATTACAATCAAATGAACAGGAATAAAACGAAAAGAACCACTCTACCAACTTGAAGAGAACCGCTCCGGCAATCGACCAACGATTCGCAAGCTTTTCCTTACACAAGACCAGGCAGAGTACCTTGCTAACTTGAAGAGAGTCTGCTCCGACTATCGACACACGATACGCGAGCCTCTCCTTTCACAAGACCAAGCAAGGGAACAATGAACAAAAAGCTCTCTAAGAACGTTCCTCTGACACACAGTGTTCTAAGCTTTCTCAGTTCAAAAAACGTTCTCTTCTGATTTCTCCAAATCAAATTATATAGCCAAGTACACTGAATGCCAAAGGTCAGCTCCCAACTGCCATGAATAATCGATTATTGTAAGTGATAATCGATTATTCAAGTCCATTACAGAGTTTTGAAAAAAGTGATAATCGATTATATGAAGTGATAATCGATTATTCAAGTATGACTTGTGATAATCGATTATTGCTTAACCATAATCGATTATACTAGTAAAAATTACAATGTTTAACATTTTCCTACTACATTCAAAATCTACAAGTTGCTTTTTTTAAATATTTTCCTACTACATCCAAAATCTATAAGTTGCAGCATCATCAAAACACATCTTCAGGTTTTACCAATACTCCTTATTGGTAACAATTATGGTTATTATAATAATTATCAATATTTTATATGGAAATATATGAATAATAAGTGTTCAAAATTTTTAAAATATCAATTGAAATAAAATTAATTCAATCATAAGATTTAATCTTCAAATATTTTCCTATTAATAGTAATAATTCTTATTTATAATTAAAGTTCAATCTCCATTAAAATAAAATGTATCCGTCAATTTTTCCTCAAATAGTTTTACATTACACATTTTGCATACAAATCAAATATTTTAAAATTTTTGAACTCTTATTATTCATATATTTCCATACAAAATATTGATAATTATTATAATAACCAAAATTACTACCAATATATTTTATTTAAAATTATTTTTTATCAAAATTTAATTTAATGAAAAAATTCAAAAACTTTTAAATTTTAAATATGAAATCACTTTTAGGAAATTTATTTGAATTGAAATATTTTAGAAGGTTAAAAGATAATAAATTCAAAATATTCATTATATTTAAAATAAATTTAAATTCATGTTAATTTGATATTAGTAGTGTTTCCTATTTTAATGGACATAATATTAAATAATATATTTATCAATTTTATAATTATTTTCATGACAAAAATCAAACTAAATAATCAACCTGGATCTAAACTTTTGAGCTGTAAAATAAATGATGAATACAAATTAAAAAAAAGTTTAATATATCATTTGATCCCTAGTTTTGGGTTTTTCTTCAAAGTCGTCCTATCATTTAAAAAAATTTAGTAAGACCCCATATTTTGTTAAAAACGATTCAACATGGTCATTTTGGCTTACAGCGTTAAAAACAAAACGGTGTAATTGTTTCCGTGGAAAAAATTGAATTATGTGTACAGTTTTTGATTGTGTGACAAGGTAAGGTGAATTGAGTTGGCAAGGTATGTGGAAATGTTAAAAAATTGAAGTTATTACGTAAAAGAAAAGGGATAAGGTTTCTGCAAAATCATGTGTAAAATCAGAAGCCCCACTTGCAATTTTCAAAATCAGAATCTCAATTCACAATTCACAAAATCATGTGCAAAATCAGAAACCATAATTGTCAATTTTCAATTCACAAACAATCAAAAACCTCGTCTCTCTCCCAACATTTCGGCAACCATCACCTCATTGTTGTCTTCTTCTTCACCTCAAACACCCAACACCAAAAAAAAATCATTCAAAGAGGAGGAAGAAGGTTGAACAATAATTGAGAAAAGGGACCAGTGGTAACATTGGTGGAGCTCTTGGCCAATGATGCGCCTTGGAAAAGATGCAACAACACCGACGATCACGTCTGGCTCCAACGCTAATGGCGAGGTGAGAAAAGTGAAGCCGTGGATGAAGGTGGTATTGTAGTGGCCTCACGCAAAGAAGATGGAGGTGGGTGCGGTAGGTTTCCTTCTCTCTTTTATTGTGGTTGAATTACAAAACGAATGAAGAAAGAGAGATTATGAATGCTGAAACGAGATTCTTCCAATTCCACCTTCAACGAACCATGAACCCAAATTGAAGATCACTTTCACCAGATTCTTGAACCCCAAATCGCGAATGGATTCTAACCTAATTGTATTTTTATTTAACCCTCAATTAAACTTTTTCCACGTCATTCAATTTTATTTTTAAAATTTACACCTTAAAATATATCAAATGTGCCACGTAGCCAAAAGGATCATTTTGAGCCGTTTTTAACGAAATATTGAGCTTTACTGAACTTTTTTAAAAGGTAAGACGACTTTGAAAAAAAAAATCCAAAACTAGAGACCAAATGATGTATTAAACAAAAGAAAAACATTAACTTAACAATCCACATTTTGTAAATAAATCGTGAACATTTTTTTAAAATAACTTTTCTTAAGAAAAATATATATTATAGTAATTTTGTTTATTATAATCATTACTATTATTTATCAAATATGCTATAACATCATTTTAATAGTTTATAAAACATTATATGTTCAATAAAAGGAACAGATAACTAAAAAGAAAGATTATAAAATCTCAATTACAATTATCCAAGCATAACGATAAGATCAAATTATATACACAACGAGCTTCTAAAACTACAAGTGTCTATACATAAGCTAAGAGTTTTACACAACATCACATATGTACATATACATAAACCACTGAAACATCACTCTCGACACCTAACTCTTACTGCACTGAAACATCATCATCTGCTCACACCAATTAGGTGATCATTGTAAAAAAGAACACAAACAAACATACAAACAAAACAGCAGTGTAAACTAATTTTACCAAAGAACATTCATACAATTAAATCACAAGAATATATAACAATTATACTCTCAAATCAATTAAGACATAATCATGCACATCACCTCTAGACTTGACCATTCAAATACAAGGTATTGATATCAAACTCTTGGAGAACCAAACAACTTGTCCACTCAAGCTACCACACAGGTTAACCCATCAAACATCTATGGCCAAAGAAATGTCACTAGATTATAGACCTCCTACTACTCCTCATTCATACTCTATCCTTCCTTACTTGAGCTTAGGTGGTTATTGAAGTATCATGATCATTCCCCATTTCGAAGCCCCTACATCAAAACATCACACTATAGAACAACAAGGATTTTCATTTGGAATTCCTTTCACAACATACTTAATCCATACACACATCAATGTTTATCATCCATAAAGCATCAATATTTACAAATAAGTATGTAGTAAATATCCGCAGGTACCAACTATCCATCGTAGTTTTATCCGTAGATATCCACAAACCCAATTTTTTTTATAGTAAAAATCATTATTCTCGTGTTTTTTTTTTGTCTATAAGCATGTTTCATGTGTATCAATTATACAAGTATTATTATACAAATATTGCACTATAATCAATAGCCTATTCTCTTCTATAAAAGCAAATGTTTGAAATCATATGTACATGAAAATTTACTTAGAGAGAAGCTGGCACGTTATGATAATTATGTTGAATGATTTCTTTCGTAAACATAGATTAAAATTTGTTAACACTTAATTGAACTATTTTAACTTTAAATGTGTGATTAGTTCCTATTTTTCCTTTTGTTTTTGAAATTAACTTATTCATTAATATTTTATTTTTAAAAAATTAACACAAATAACTTCTAAAATCGATTTGATAGCATTAATTTCTATAAGTTAATGTACGAATAAATTATTTTTAGCTTATCAAGACATCAATTTTATTTCTAGAAGTGATTATGAAAATATCCTCTAAATTGTGATTTTTCTTAAGGTTAAAAAAATTATTCAATCTACAACGTACATTTAATAAGCCGAAATCAAGGGTCATTATGGTTTTCAATTCATACTGCCATGCTCCAGAGGACGCTAGCTATCCGCTGGTAGTTTTCGTATTTCCAACCAAGTTAGCATTGATCACCATTGGAAGTGAAACCAAAAGAGTGTAATCCATAATAAGTTTCACTTATTTTACCACATCCACGTGGTTAATTATTAGAAATATTTAGTTAGACCGTCCTGCTACTAAAACAGCAAACCCCCACCCCCCCAACAAAAAAAAAAAAAAAAAAAAAGAATACAAACAAATTGTCAATTTCACGGCTTCATGAAGTTCGTCATTCTGGTTCGCAAAACTTACAAGTGCAAAGACCTTAATAGAAAGCTATAAATCTACAACTATTTACCAGAGCACACCTTTCGAGTAAAAACTATATTCTTTTATTTTTTATTTGGCTAAATACATTTTCTCAAAAAAAAAAACTACGAATACTAATAATATAAAAAACCTGAGTACACCTGTGATAAAAAAAAATGACGAGGACAAATGCTATATGGACTAGTAAAACTTGTCCAATCCTACTATGTTCCTAACCTCTTTGAACCACACTCGGAGCAGAACTTAGATGTTTCCCTCAGATATGGAGCCCCACATTCATCACAAAACTTCGCCGGAGTTGTTGGCTGTATCATAAGCAGCAACATGATACAATTCAGCAAAAGAAAAAGTAGTCTAAAGAAATGTCAGACAACTAATATCATTAAAATAAACCATTTGTTCAAGTGTCCCCATATCATCATAATGATATTTAAACGTTTGCAAGGTCATGTGCACATATTGATTCCTAGTACGCATAACAAGGCAGACAAAGCGAAACCTTATGAAGTCCTAAAGAGAAATCATAAACTGTTATTTACTTTCATAGTTATGTCTAAATGTTAAAAAGTTATGAGATCTTACCAAATACAGATATGAGGCAAAACGGCATGAATAGGTTGGTCTTACCACACTTAGACAAGCATATTGAATTGCAAAATCTCTCACCTTGCTTAATAAAACAAAATCTATCAAATAAACTCACCATCATGTGCAAGCGTCCTCCAACATGGCCACCAGAAAGTGGTTGTAAGCAAGTCATGTGTTGAGACATTGATATTGGTTGGTGAGCATGAGAAATTTCTGATAGGTGTGAGGGAGGACCACTTTGAGTGTTCTGAGAATACGGCCCAGCATGCTGACTTTGGTGCATAGTTGAATTGTTCTGGAGAACTGGGTGAAACTGAGGTTGATGTGGAAATGATTGCAAGTGATGTTTGCACGGGGTTTGCTGCTGGTTTTGTGGCTGGTAAGAAAAAAATAATTCATCACTAGAAGTAACAGGAAGAAAATGTCCCAAGATTCACACCAAGAAGCCAAAGCAACTGCGTAGGCATGAAAATATAGGGTAAACAAACCCAATTCCCGGAAGTGCACAAAAGGCAAAGGAAGCTCACGCTCAGTGCTTAAATGTAACTATTGTAAAGTTATAATATCGGGAGACACCAATCACCCCTAGCAACAAATTGATATTTGATCCAACGTAAATTAATAGAGCACTGATGCCATCTGTGGGACCTATCTAAAGGAGTTCTCTGAGGTCATGACAGACATACTGTCAGATATAGGTTGGTGTTAGTTTGACAGCGAGAAAATCAGTTAGGTCGCTTAGGAGGGTTCAAAACAAATTAAAGAAATAATGCATGCTTGCATAGAAAGAAAAAGAGGGGACCTGGGACAGGTGTCATAAGTGAGAGAATTAGGGGATTTGGGCTTTGAGAGGTGAATAAAGTTGACGTTTTGCAAACTTGTGGCTGTGTTCAGAGTAGATCTTCCCTACTATTGGTAAAAAGATATCAATCTTCTAGCTACTGGAATGTCCAGGATTTCATCATGTCTCTCAATTGCAAATGAGAAGCATAAATGATGATGCCAACATTGTAATCTTCACTTGAGATTCTGAGAGGGGTGCTAAGCATGATAAAAATGTAAAAGTTTTTCAGGGATTATACAGCCTTGAGCTCTCTAATTACAACGATTAGTTTTTCCGGTGGGGTTGTCTTCAGGTTCTTATCTATTGCCCAAAACTTCTATCTTAGTTGTGGAAAGTGCATACTGAAGGATTCAAGAACTGTTGGAGGGGGAGCATTGATAAATTTCCACTACTTAAAAATTAGTTACGATAGTGAGCTGGGAGATAGAAAATACAATGCATGTTGTCTATAAATAGTAAGCAGGTTGAGTGAGAGATCTATCTTTCCATTTGAGAAAGAACAAGACACATGAGAGTGGAGGTAGAACATGGTCTCTCAAATATCCTGAATATTCAATAAATTCATTTTTGTTCGTTTCTGGTCCAGATTCAATCAATTGGTATTACAGCTCCATTCTGAGAGCAGCACTTTGACATGAAAGGAAAACAGGGAAAGCTGGAGTTGGCTGTGGAAGAAGAGGAAGGATATGTCTATCATTAAAACCAAGAATGGAAGGTTACTCACGTTAGCAAACCTGAAATAAATGGGGGAAGGAGGGGTGTCTGTTAGGATACAAGGTATATGAGAGAAAAAGGTATAGGAGAGAAGGAGAAGGCCGAACGGTTGGAAGCGGAGAGAGGTCAGGCCAAACGATGGAAGGCAGAGATAGGTCAAGACGAACGGTGGGAGGCAGGGAGAGGTCGGGTCGAACGGTGGAATGCGGAGAGAGGTCAAGCCGATAAGGTGGAAGGCGAGGCGAGGTCAGGCCGAACGGTGGAAAACGGTGAGGAGTCGAGCCGAACGACTGAAGGAGGTGAGAGCTCGAGCCAAACGGTGGGAAGCAGCGAAGAACCTAAGCCGACCGGTTGAAGAAGTTACTATCCTAACTGCTCACAGTTTGGATTTGCGGGAAATATTTAGTATATTTAGAAGAAATATATTCTAGGGAAATATTTTATTCTAGAAAAATATTTTATTTAGAACAATATTCATATTTTATTCTAGGGAAATATTTTATTTAGAACAATATTCATATTTTATTCTGGGAAAGATTTAGCACAAGATGGGCGGGAAATAATTAGTATAAATAAAGTTAGAGGCTATTGTTAGGGTCATGCTTTTGATTATTGAGTCTTGTGACAGGCGGCTATGTTTCTGTGAGAGAGGTTATGCTCCCAAGTAATTGGAGGAGGTTATGTTCCCAATTACCCTTGTTTACTTTTGTTTATTCAGATATTACCATCAATAAAAGAAATTCATTCGTTCATTATCATTCGTTCATTGTCTTTTCTATCTATTGTGATCGTGTTCAATTACGTCTCCTACTCGGATACGTAACAGTGTCACAGAGGGGTCCGCTTAAGCAATTCCAACCTGAGTACAATCCAGAGGGTTGAAAACCAAGAAGGAGAACGAGAACTTTAGAGAAAGGAGACAAAAAGGGTAACAAACAAGAAGGAGAAGAATCGAAATCCTGGGTAACAAAATAGAAGAAGGTTCTTGAGTTCAACAAACAAAAAGATAAAATGAAAGTCTAGGGATCAAAGAAACCAGATCCATGGCAATGGAGAAGAAATTGAGCAAAAATAATGCAAGAAACCATAATGAAGATAGATTAGACTTGATCGACCTTTGGTGTGGAAAGGGAGTAGAAAAAATCAGGGTGCAAATTATTTTGTTTAAATTGTTTAATTTATTTTTAATAAATTTATGCATGAATTGTCTTAAAAATAAAATGCAATAGAAAAGAAGAAAAGCTTCCATAATTAGTTATGGCATTTCAAAAATCACAAGTTTCAAATTGAGACAAATGGATTATGTTGTAAGATATAATTGATTATGTTGACACCAATAAGCGCTCTATGTGAATAGGAGGGCGAGGCGAGAAGAAGACGATGGGGAAAGAGAAGTCGAACGCCACGAGGGGCTATACAGTTGGAAGAAACGAGTGGAGTTACCAGTCTTCGAGGGACTCGACCCGCTGAATTGGATCAACCGCGCCGAGAAGTTCTTCGAGTTACAAGGGTGGTGGAGGTAGAAAAGGTGTGACTAACATATATTAGTATGGAGGGAAATGTAGGGTATTGGTTCATAATTGGGAGGACGAAAGCCAAGAACCGTTCTTGGGAAGGATTAAAGGATGCCTTGGTGATAAGGTTTGGGGGCCAAAACATAGGCACCGTTTTCGAGCGACTGGCGGCGTCCCAACAGACAGGGACGATGGATGAGTATGTGCAAGATTTCGAAGTATTGGTGGGACAAACAAAAGGGTTGCCGAGGGAGCAGTTGTTGGGGTATTTCCTTGTGGGTCTTCAAGATGATATTCGCAACCAAGTGTGAATCCAGGATCCACAGGAATTAATGGCTGCAATGAGAATAGCGAGGGACGTGGAAGAAGCCTGCCGGAGTAATAAGGCTGGGAATTGGAGTGGGGCCAAGAACCCATTGTCTTGGGGACGAAGCACAGGGGGAGGAGGTACGGTGATCAGAACTGAACCCAACCGAATTAACACAAGTCGACAAGGGGGATCCGAGAGCATGTGTTCGATCAAGAAAGAAGGACCTCCAAGAGATGTGACAGGGAGGATAGGGCATACTATGGGGAGCGAATATAAAGGGAGAGGGGTGAGGAACCTACCATACCAAGAGTTCCTCAAACGACGGGAAGAGGGTCGTTGTTTTCGTTGCGGAGGGCCACTTAGGCCAGGCCATCACTGTCCGGAGAGAAGCTTAAGGGTGGTGATTCTGGGAGAGGATGAAGAGGAAGAAACCGAGGAGGGCGAGGTGGAGATAGACCAAAAACAACTAGAGTTGTCTTCCTTCTCGGCGGGAGGGCTCACGCAGCCAAAAACAATGGAGTTACAAGGAAAAATAAGATGAAAAACAATGTTGGCTCTGATTGACAGTGGCGCAAGCCACAATTTTATATCCCAAAAGTTAGTGGAGGAATTGGGATTGGAGGTAGATGACAACAGGCCCTACCAGGTCAGCTTGGGAGATGGTCAGAAGAAGAAGACCCAAGGGCGCTGCAAGGGGGTGTTACTACAATTGGGAGAAGCAGAGATTGAGGAGCAGTACTACCTGTTCGAGTTAGGAGGAGTGGATTTGATTTTGGGGGTAGATTGGCTGACTAAACTGGGAGAGGTAACTACAAACTGGGGAAAGCTGACCATGGTTTTCAGGCAAGGAGGAAAAGAAGTGACAATTCAGGGGGATCCTACACTAGCCAAAGAAGTGATCGCGCTAGGGGCGTTAAAATGACAGAAGTGGAGGTGGTCACACTAGTCTGGAGTCTGGGACGGATGGAGGCAATGGGGAAGACGAGTCTGGCACTGAGCTAACAAGGGAGCAAAAGGAGGAATTGGGAAAGGTGTTGGAGGAATATGATGAGGTGTTTCAGGAGCTAAAAGGGTTGCCTCCAGATAGGGAGATGGTACACAAAATACCTCTAAAGGAGGGAATTGATCCTGTTAATGTTCGCCCCTATAGGTATCTGCATGTGATGAAGGGGGAGATTGAAAAACAGGTGGAAGAGATGTTGAGAACGGGGATAATTAGACCCAACACGAGCCCATATTCAAGCTCAGTAATATTGGTCAAAAAGAAGGACAAAAGTTGGAGCCCAAATCGAGCCACTATCCCTGATAAATTTCCTATCCCAGTGATAGAGGAATTGCTTGATGAATTGAGGGGAGCTTGCTACTTTTTGAAGATCGACTTAAAGGCGGGTTATCACTAGATCCGGATGGGAAAGGAGGATATTCAGAAGACGGCCTTTAGGACGCATCAAGGACACTACGAGTTCCTTGTTATGTCATTCAGTTTAACCAATGCACCATCCACATTTCAAAGTGCTATGAACGATTTGTTAAAACAGCACTTAAGGCAATTTGTATTAGTATTTTTCGATGGTATATTGGTTTACAGCAAGTCCTGGGAGGAGCATTTGGGGCGAGTATTAAGCACTTTGATCCAGCATAGGTGGGTGGCCAACCATAAGAAGTGCAAGTTTTGCATAATGCAAATCAGGTATTTGGGGCACTTGATATCTGAGAAGGGAGTGGAGATGGACCAGGAAAAGGTGAAGGCTGTTCTGGAATGGGCAGAACCAGAAGCCTCAAGGCACTACGAGGATTCCTGGGTCTTACTGGATATTACAGAAGGTTCGTTAGGGACTATGGGAAAATAGCACGTCCATTGATAGATCTAATGAAAAAAAGGGGGTTTTATCTAGTCAAAAAGCTAGAACAACCATGGAGAAATTGAAGGAGGCAATGACCATTGCGCCCGTGCTGGCATTACCTGATTTCACACAGTAATTTCACATTGAGCATGATGCATTTGGTGGGGGAGTAGGGGTTGTTCTCACCCAGAATAAAAGACCCATTGTGTTCTTCAGCAAAGTACTATCTGAAGGGTCATTGATCAAGTCAATTTATGAGAAAGAGCTCATGGCATTAGTGATGGCTATACAGCATTGGCGGCCGTACCTCCTTGGGCAAAGATTTGTGGTGCACACGGACCAAAGGAGTTTAAGGTATTTGCTGGAGCAGAGGATTACTACTCAAAATCAGCAAAACTGGATAGCAAAGCTTTTAGGATATGATTTTGACATCATATACAACTCAGGGGCGATGCACAAAGTAGCAGATGCTTTATCCATAAAAGGGATGGATGAAAAAGAAGATAAGGGGGTAAGAGTAGTAGCCAGACCTTATTGGCAAGACTTCCAAGAGGTTTTGGGAGAGGTAGAGGAGGATGAAACTCTGAAGAGAATTATGGAGGACCTAAAAGTAAAGCCAGATTCACATTCAGCTTTTACAATGGAGAATGGCAGACCCCATTATAACGGCAGACTGGTGCTGTTAGCCAAATCATCTTGGATTCCCAAGATCCTAGCATAATTTCATACTACCACCTCTGGAGGCATTCAGGTGTGTACAGGACCTACCGCAGAATAGCATAGTCATTATATTGGGTGGGAATGAAGAAAGCGATGACGGAATACGTGGCTCATTGTTTAATTTGCTAGCAACATAAATGCTTGGCGTCCTCACCCCAAGGTTTGTTGCAGCCTTTGCCTATACCCCAAGCAGTCTGGGAGGAGATTAGCATGGATTTCATAGTGCGGCTTCCAAAGTGGAGAGGCTATGATGTTGTTTTAGTGGTGGTTGACCGATTAAGCAAATACGGGCATTTTATTCCACTCAAACACCCATACATAGCCCGCACCATTGGTGAGATTTTTGTGAAAGAAGTGGTGAGATTACACGGAATGCCAGTATCTATAGTAAGTGATAGAGATCCATTATTCCTAAGCTTGTTCTTGAAGGAGTTGTTCAAGTTGCAAGGCACCCAACACCAGATGAGTACGGCATATCACCCGAAGTCAGATGGCCAAACAGAAGTGTTGAATCGAGTTCTGAAGGGGTATTTGAGATGTTTCTGCTCTGAACAGCCAAGGAGCTGATGTTCCATTCTACCTCGGGCCGAGTACTGGTACAACACCAGTTACCAAGGGGCAGCTAAATGCACTCCGTTTGAAACTGTGTATGGAAGAGCTCCCCCAACTCTTACAAGGTTCATTCCAGGTGAAACAATGGTGGAGGAAGTAGCCCAGGAGCTACAAACACGAAATGGAGCCCTTCAACAACTCAAGCACCATTTGAGGAGAGCTTAAGACTTAATGACTAAGTACGCAAACCGTAAGAGGAAACCAGCGGCAATTAAGGTCGATGACTTGGTCTATTTAAAAATTAGACCCCACAGGCAATCATCCATGCTAGTGAGATTGCATCCGAAATTAGCAACCCGATATTATGGACCTTTCAAGGTGGTGCAGCAGGTGGGCAAAGTAGCTTTCAAGTTGTTATTGCCAGATACAACGAGGATACATCCTGTTTTCCATGTATCTCAGCTAAAACTGGCAGTGGGAACAAAAAGGGTAGAGAAGGATTTACCAGCCGATTTGCATATGGAGGGACCTTCATTTTGGCCTAGACAAATTCTCGATAGAAGGCACAAACAGCAAGGAGAGGACAATAGGGAGCAGGTTTTGATAGAATGGCAGGAAGGTGGATCAGAGGGAGAAATATGGGAAGATCTCGTGACAATTCGGGATCAATTCCCTGAATTCAACCTTCGGGGCAAGGTTGATCATCAGGCGGCGAGTAATGATAGGGTCTGGAAGGTGTATGAAAGGAGGAGAAAGAATAGAGAAAGTTAGGAAGAATATGTAGGAGCCTAACTATTTTATCAATTAGGAAAGGGCGTGGGAATGAAATACTATAAATAGTTTTCCTGTAAATCTGTTTAGGTAGATTTTGTATTCTGTGTAAAGACAGGACTTTGGCCTGTGGAGGGGGGTTAGGCTCCCGATTAGCTTACCATATGTGTACATTTGTTTTTTTGTTAATACAGAAGTTCTATTCTTTCCTTTGGAGTCTTACTGTTGAGTGTTTGCGAGGGTGCGAGATAAGGTTTCATTTACCATAAACCTATCATCCAACCCACCAAGTTCTATGCCAAATATATGAATTTGTTAGAAATCCCACATTGATTAGAAATATAGTCAAATTATAGCATACAAGTGAGGGAAAACCTCACTTTATAATTCATTTTATAACAAGGTTTGTTAAAAATATTGTATCATCTATTATTGAGCCGCTAGTAGATTTTACTCGCAAAAGTCCAGTCTCACCATTAAGATGTCTAGTTTTCAGCAAGATAGGATGTGTAGAAGATCTCACATCGCCTAGATACAATCAAATAATAGTATATAAGTGGGTACAAACTTAACCGTACAAGGTGATTTTATAAGGTTGAGTTAAACATAAAATTCACTTTGTAATAATTGTTGAGGAATAAAGTTTGGGTTTCCCGAAAAATAGAATTCTATGAGCTTTTTTGGTCCTTCAAAGGGCAACCCATGTTGTTTGTTAACTTGCTATTGCATTCCTTACTAAGAAAAAGATACAAACAATTGCTAGCAACAAGACCTTGGTGGAATTGTGTCAACAAATGTTAAGGGCCTTTACACCACCCTTCTCACCTTGAGTACCAGGTGAGTATTTTAGATGTTTGTTGGTGCTAGTTCCTCAAGGAGAATTGATAAAGCTATTTAATTTAGGTTAGCTTGCCTTATAGTGTTTGAACTTTGAAGAAAAAAGGTATTTTGCATATAAATAAGTGGGGCTGGGAGAAAGGGACACTTTTTCAGTGGTGAGATAATTAGGCCTATGGGCATCAGGAAGTGCAGACCCTCAGTTCTGCAAATTTATAGCTGTATTCAGGGGAATTCTCTTTATTCACTGCAATAGGGAACTAGGTTTCTATCGCAAAACAACAATGACAATAATATATATCAACTTATATATCACTTACAGAGCGAAATCCTTGAGTAGTAGCCAATGTAGTAGAATTTTCCGCCCCAGTATAACTCTAAAAAAAGTCAAAAGTCAATCAGCATAAGGACCAGATAATATTAGGGAACAAAGAATTGCAGCAACTACAATGTATACATCCTGTAAATAGTCTTTTTTATTTCATTTAGTATAATATACATCATGGCATATCAATAATACATGCAAGTGGCAGATTACAAAAGTACATCATCTTCATCATGCTAGTAAAACTCATCCCAAAGGTATTGTGCACAAAACTGCAGTAGGTCATGTATTATGCATCTTGAAAGTGAAGCACATCACATACATGGATATCTGGAATGCTTGAAAGTGAAATTGAAGCACCACGCCTGTACTTGTGTCTTGGAGAGTAAAATTTGTAATCACTAGCTGCGATAGCAACTTCACTCCTACCCGTCAATCTCCTAAACCTAAAACCAAGTGAGACCAAGCGTTACACAATTTGCAAAGTTCAAATAAATGTTCAATCTCTATCTCATTGTATTATTTAGGCTAACCAATAGTTTCTGAATAGAGAAATAGAAAGACCTAGGCTAAAATAAAGTAACCCATAAGCAAGTCAAATATCCTAAACCTAAAACCAAGTGAGACCAAGCATTACATACTTTGCAAAGTTCAAATAAATGACAGAACTATTTCTAACTCAATTGCAATTAGCATGACAAAATTTTGACGTAGCAACAAACGACAAACAAAATATGAGTACTATTTCTCATGACACAATAGGATTCTGATATAAATAAAATAGTTCAATTCATATTTATATAATACAGGTTATGATAGGTTCCTGAATTGGGAACCTAATCAAAGACTCTCTCACTCACCAAGAAGATACAAGAAAGAGAGAAAACTGAATATTATTTCCAGTAAGAGTATATGTACAGAAAGAATACAGAGGCTTAACCTTATTCACAGGTAATAACCTGTCTACAATCAACTCGCAAACCAGATGCCTTTGTTAACAAACTATCCTCTATTTATAACTATCCTCTCCCGCCCCCTCTTAACTGTTACAAACAGTTAAGTAATAACAGCTAGTTAGTTTTCTTTCTCCTCTCATATACTATCCATTTCTGCTTATGCCTATCAATACCCTCCGCCTGAAGCTCAACCTTGTCCCCAAGGTTGAAATCGGGGTATTGCTCCTTGATGGTTACTTCAACATCCCATGTTGCCCCATCTGGACCCCCTTCCTGCCACTCTATCAACAAATGTGGCACTGCCTCCCCACCTTGTTGTGCCTGCCTTCTTCCCAGAACGCCCACTGGCCAGAATGACGATCCTTCCGCCTGCAAGTCTAGCGGCAACTCCTTCTCCACTCTTCGTTCTCCTATAGCCTTCTTCAACTGCGACACGTGGAAAACTGGGTGGATCCGCGCTGCCTCCGGTAACTGCAGCTTGTACGCTACCTCCCCCACCCGCTGGATGATCTAAAATAGCCCGAAATATCTAGCCGCAAACTTTGGGTGAAGCCTGGTTGGCATTGAAGTCTGCCTATGGGTCCTTATCCTCAGATAAACCCAATCTCCAACCTCCATATTCGCTGGTTTCCTTTTCTTGTTTGCTTGCCTCACCATCGCCTCTTGTGCTTTCTCCAAATGTACCCGCAACTATCTCAAAGCTTCATCTCGAGTCTGAAGCTCTTGATTCACGGCCTCAACTAACGTTTCTCCTGGAATGAATCTATGTAATGAGGGGGGTGGTCTACCATAAATTGTCTCGAACGGGGTGCACCTTATAGCTCCTTGGTAGCTGGTATTGTACCAACACTCAGCCCAAGGCAACACCGTCATCCATCCTTGTGGCTGTTCCGAACAAAAACACCGGAGATACCCTTCCAGCACCCGATTTAAGACCTCCGTTTGTCCATCCGTTTCGGGATGGTAAGCGGTACTCATCTTCAACTTCGTCCCCTAACCCTTAAACAATTCCCTCCAGAAAATACTTAGGAACAATGGGTCCTGATCACTCACAATGGATTGAGGAATCCCATGCAACCTAATGACTTCTCTAATGAAAACATCCGCAACTGTCCTGGCTGAGTAGGGGTGCTTAAGTGGTAGGAAATGGGCCTATTTGCTCAGTCGGTCCACTACCACCAATATAGCATCGTGCTCCTGTGATTTAGGTAGCCGCACGATGAAATCCATGCTCAATTCCTCCCACACTGCATTCGGAATTGGCAGCGGCTGCAACAACCCTTGAGGTGAGGAGGATAAATATTTAAGCTGCTGGCATACAACGCATCTGGCTACGAATTCCGTCACGTCTTTCTTCATTCCAGTCCAATACATTGATTGGGCTATGCGCCTGTAGGTTCGGTACACCCCTGAGTGGCCCCCTGTCTGCGTTACATGGAATTCCGCTATTAGCTTGGGAATCCATGTAGATTGTGCCGACAGCACCAGCCTGCCTTTATGGTGGAGTCTCTCGTGTTCCAGGGTGTAAGCTGGGTGGGTATTAGGATCCCTTCTAATCTCTTTTATCACCTTCTGTAACACCTCATCCGCCTCCACTTCCCGCACTATCTCTCCGAAATCCTGCTAGAAAGGTCTGGCCACCACACACAGTTCTTTCTCCTCTTCGTTTTCCCCCTCACTCTTCCTTGACAGTGCATCTGCCGCCTTATTTGTAGCCCTAGCTTTGTATACTATCTCGAAATCGTAGCCCATCAGCTTGGCAATCCAGTTTTGCTGGTTTTGGGTTGTGATGCGCTGTCTAGCAGGTATCGGAGACTCTTCTGATCGGTGTGGACTACAAAACGCTGCCCCAAGAGGTAAGGCCTCCAATGCTGTATGGCCATCACCAGCGCCATCAATTCTTTTTCGTAAATAGACTTACTTAACGTCCCTTCGGATAAGGCCTTACTATAAAAGGCTATGGGTTTCCTGCCCTGCATCAGAACCGCCCCCACCCCTCGGCCAGAGGTGTCGCATTCGATGTGGAAGGGCTGCTGGAAATCTGGCAGTGACAGCACTGGGGTTGTGGTCATTGCTCTCTTCAAAGTTTGCCAAGCCTCCTCCGCCTTCTCATTCCAAAAGAACCCACCTTTCTTCAGCAGCTCGGTCAACGGTTGGGCGATCTTACCATAGTCTTTCACGAATCTTCTGTAATAACCCATCAACCCCAGAAATTCTCTCAACCCCTTCACAGTTTTTGGCCTCTCCCATTCTAGGACGGCTGCCACCTTCTCACCATCCATCTCCACCCATCTGTGGGAAATAACATGTCCCAAATATTTTATTTGAGTCTGCCTAAACTCGCACTTTCTCCTGTTTGCCACCCAATGATCTCGTTCTAGTGTTGAAAGAACGCTTCCCACATGCTCGAGGTGTTCCTCCCAAGTTCGGCTGTAGACTAGGATGTCATCAAAGAAAACCAGAGCGAACTTCCTTAGATAGGGCTAGAAGAGGCTATTACTACAAACTCGTAATGGCCTTGGTGCGTTCGAAACGCCGTCTTCTCGATATCCTTTTCACCCATACAAATCTGGTGGTACCCCGCCTTCAGGTCCACCTTAGAGAAGTAGTGTGCCCCTCGCAACTCGTCCAACAATTCTTCAATGACCAGGATGGGGAATTTATCCGGCACCGTAGCTCGATTTAGTGCCCTGTAGCCGATGCAGAAGCGCCAGCTGCCGTCTTTCTTCTTCACCAAAATGAAGGGGCTCGAATAGGGTTGTGGCTCGGTCGAATCACCCCCGTTCGGAGCATCTCGGCGACATGTTGTTCTATCTCTCCCTTCATTACGTGTGGGTACCGATAGGGCCTAATGTTGATGGGATCCACCCCTTCCTTAAGAGGTATATGATGCACCTCTTCCCGGTCCGGCGGCAGCCCAGTGGGTTCAAAAAAACCTGGTCATATTGGCCCAATATTTGCTCCATCTCTGTCCTCTGTTTCTCAGTGAGGCCTTGGCAATACTGGGTACTCTCCTGGCCTCCAGCGAGCCCAATTCCCACACCAGTAGCCAAGCTTCCACTTTGTCTATTTTTGATAAAGCCTTGGGCCCCACCACCTTTCTTTCTAACGTAGGGTCGCCCTTCACTGTGACCTCTTTTCCTCCTTGTCGGTACACCATGGTCAATGTACCCCAATCTACTGTCACCTTCCCTAGTTTCTCCAACCATTCCACACCGAGAATCACCTCCACTCCCCCTAGCTCGAACAAGTAAAACCGTTCGACCACTTCTGTATCCCCCAGCTCCAATGCCACCTGCTCACAGCAACCACTGATCTTCTTCTTTTGTCCGTCCCCTGGGCTTACCAGATAAGGCTGAGTATCCACTACCGCCATCTCCAATTCCTCCGCCAGCCTTCGACTGATGAAGTTGTGGCTCGCGCCACTGTCAATAAGCACTAACACCTCTCGTCGGCCTATCCGTCCCCGTAACTTCATAGTTTTGGGAGAGGTTAGCCCGCCGACAGAAAGCGCCGATAGTTCCATCTTGGCGAGATTCAGCTCGGTTTCCTCCTCGGCCCCATTTTCCTCCTCCTCTTCGGCCATGATCATCATTCTCAAACCACGCTCTGGGCATCGGTGGCCTGGGCTGAACGACCCACTGCACCAGAAACATCTCCCTTCCTCCCTCTTCACAAACTCCGAATACGGAAGATTGCACGTATTCCTCTCCTTTCCGTCGCCGGTGGTTCTTGCGGCGCCGCCTCCTTGGGTCGGCCCTCTCCTTACGGACCCAACACTTTCAGCGCCCCTCCCTGATTCTGCATGTCGCGTTGGGTTTCCACTCGCGCCACTACCCCCGCCGTTCGTCTCCACGAACTCTGACTTCTGGACGCCGATCCTCCTCTCGTCGTCGCGATCGTGCATAATTTCTTCACATCCCGCGCGACTCTCATGGTCGTCATCAGGTCTTGGGGGTCGTGCGGCCTGACATGGTCGCCCACCTCCTCCCGGAGTCCCGCCATTAATTAACCCAAAATCTGCTCCTCCGGAATCCGGGTCGTCTGTCCCACCAAGACTTCGGACTCCCTGACGTAGTCCTCTACCGCCCCTGCCTGCTTGAGGGTCAATAGCCTCTCATATACCGTTCCTCGTGTTCCTCCTCCGAACCTAATCCCCAAAGCTCTCTTCAACCCCTCCCAAGAATGGTTCTTGTTTTTCTCCCTCCAAACTCGGAACCAACTTCTCGCATAACCCTCCATGCTAATGAAAGCTAGTTGCAACTTCTCCTCCTCTACCTTCTGCACCTCGAAAAAATTTTCTGCCCTACCAATCCAATTCCAGGGTTCGCCTCCCTCGAACACGAGTAGCTCCACCCGTTTTCGCCAATTTGTCATGCCATCCTGACGCTCTACTCCCCGTCTTCCTCTTTCCCCTTCCGGTCCGCCGTCGTTATCATTTACGGAGGATTCACTACCCTCACAGCGCGGCCCGTGTGGGTCATGTTTGCGATCTCCCAACAATTTCAGAATCGCTTGGATGTCTTGGCGCATTGCCTCATAGTTCTGCCTCAATGCTCCAGTCTCATGCCGTAAGAAGACCGTATCCGCCTTCGTCTCGGCCAGCATAATCTCTACCGCCTTCGTCTCGGCCAGCGTAATCTCTACCGCCTCCAGTTGACCTTCTACCGCCAACACTCTACTCTCCATCACATGTGTACGTCACCCTTCCGATTGGGGATCCGACAGGTCGGACCAATTGATAGGTTCCTGAATTGGGAACCTAATCAAAGACTCCCTCACTCACCAAGAAGATACAAGAAAGAGAGAAAACTGAATATTATTTCCAGTAAGAGTATATGTACAGAAAGAATACAGAGGCTTAACCCTCTTCACAGGTAATAACTTGTCTATAATCAACTCACAAACCAGATGCCTTTGTCAACTAACTATCCTCTATTTATAACTATCCTCTCCCGCCCCCTCTTAACTGTTACAAACAGTTAAGTAATAACAGCTAGTTAGTTTTCTTTCTCCTCTCATATACTATCCATTTCTGCTTATGCCTATCAGGTTAGCAACTAAAAAAAAGTAACTGAAGAAATTCAAAAAATAGAATAAACTAAGGGGAAATGCCTAACACCCACATGAAAGACATATATAGAAATCATTTAGCCATGGCTATAAATAGTAAAGTATATAGGTCTAATTAGCTAGTAAAACTGATCCAAGTAATGCAAAATTTTCACTTATGCTACAAAATCAATACTTCACACCGCCAGTCATTTGAGATCCATTCATTTCATGAAACTCTGATCTCTGAGGTTCCCAATGCTTTCCACTAACTTGAAAACAAATCTACTACAAAAGTGCATTATAATTCATGATAGAATCTAAAAGGAATTCAAGTACTTTAGGAGTTAGTTTTATAATTTTTTTGCATAGAAAAGCGGGGGGACTTGTAAATTCAGATAGAAAAGTCTATTCTTCCAAAATCACTTTTAATAAATGTATCTTCTCTTGGTAGCACCGGATATGCTAAATATCAGTGTCAGCAAACTATACCCAATTCAATGGCATAGGAGAATCCATAAATACAAAAATTACACAACTTTAGAATCGGTAGTTTTCATAAGATATAAATGAGAAATTTATGCCGCATACTAAATGTTATTATCTGCTTTGCAAGCTGAAGAACTACAGCAATTTCCACAAGAAACTACTTTAGTAAAGTGCAATGTAATCCAGAATTCAAAGCATGTATGTTTTACATCAAATATGTAGGATTTGGATACCTCCATAAATCATTTTAAATCACCCAGCTCCCACTAAAGTCAAGTCATTCATTTAGGCATTGATACTTAGTCGGATAAGTACAAAGAGTCAAAGAAATTTTCTGTAGATTTGTGGATCTCAGACTTTTGTTTTCTTGATTATTCAGATCTAGGTCAAAAACAATATCTTTCTTATTTTGGCTTATTGTTTGGGAGCTAACTGAATGTTATCTTGTGGAATAATCTGTCTAGACTTCTTGGTGAAGAATAGGGGTATGCAAACAACAGATACAATTTCATGATGTTTTCAATTCAATAAAAGACGGAAAAATTTCATAGCAATGTCTGGTTTATGCAATTATTTGGTGTAATTTTAGAAGATAAATGCTCATACTTTAAGGATGTATCATTACCCAAATATCACTTAACGGGATATGTTTGCAATATTGGATTTTCTCAAACCTGTTGATTCTAACCGTATGTGAAAACCTGTCAGGCTGCAATGCAGGATTAGTTTTCAGCATAATAGGCTGAAGGATACCCATGATAATAAAAAAAATATTGGCTTCTGTAAAAGGAAATCTCTTAATAGGCAGAGAGATTGGATTTCTTTATAGCATTTCAGAATCAGTTCAGTCCACTGTTTTCTCTTGTATAGAAAGCTCCTATCCCACAAGGATATCTCAATTTTCTTACTTATTACATAAAAGGCATACGCCACACTACAATTGTGACAAGATGAATGGCACCATTTGCCTTTCAACCTTGGACCATCTCTATTGTTCTGTGCATCTGTTTTTCTAATTAAGAATTTAGGTTAGAGAAAATCATATCAATGATTAAAGGAAAAAGGACTCTTACCTAAACAAATCTTAACAATCAAAAAGCCAACCACAAATTAAAAGAGTATAAACGAGAAAACAACAATAAACTTACCACTCAGCATCATCAATTGGCACATTATTTGGTTTTTCAACAATTCTTAACCCATTAACCACCACAAATCGAACACGCTTCTCTTCTTGTATAACTAGCTCTGGGAATCTTGTCCTTGTCTCCATAGACGTCGCCAATTCTCTTCTCTTAAATGTATATGGTCCTGATGAGGGGAAACTCAGATAAAAGACAATGAATGTTGCAATCAAACCAAAATGTTGTGAAAAAGGAAAAACCAAACTCCCTAGTTGCACATAAGCACAATTTCTTTTTTTGAGTTATTATATATTGAATAGAAAAATTATCTTCAAACAACTAAATTGCTCCAAAAAAAATTAAAAAACTGAAGTAAGTTAAATCTGTCTTTAATAAACAGAGGTACAAATAAGAACTCATTACCTTTTTTAGGAAATTTCTTAGCCAGTCTTCTGTACAAACCACCGGCAGCTTCAAGGGCTACCCCAATTGTCTTCTCCCGAATACCATTCAAGGATGCAAGCCTATTATTCACATCGCTAACTAAACTTTCATACATATTCGCCACATACATCAAAGGCAGAGCAAAATTTGGGTCTCCTTCATATTGGATCTCTCGGGTCCTCCTTTTACTCATTTTGTCTTGGCCAGCGTAATCAGCCTCAGAATCAGGCACCTCAATCACACGGTCATTGATAAAATGGTCCACAATAATTTGCAAAAACCTCGCCCTCGCGGATTCAATAGGCGAAACATCTAGTTCCAAGTTGAACCAAAATCAATTCACCTTAACTAGTAACTCAACCTCCACCATAAAAAAACCATACAAATCCAGAACCTAGTTCGATAAAAGCTAAAAGAGCTTGCGAGAGCTTCTCTACTGAAAAAGAACTCTAAGAAAATCTTCTAGTTTGTATCCAAAACATTTCGCAACTGGAACAACATCAGAATTCAAAGTTTAAGCTAGTTTTTTTACCCTCAACCGTCAAGATATCGTAAGAAGTTGTTCTAGAAGACTCGTTGGTATCGAGACTGGCGCGGTCTTCGTCTACCTGGACGTTCATGCAATCCTAAACCAAAATTGAAGAAATGTCACAATGGTAAAATTGAAATTAGAGGAAATAAAAAAAAAAAAAGATAAAGAATTAGATGAAGACGGCACTCACGACGGCGGAGGCGGAATCGTCATTGGGGTTGTCGCCGGTGGTGATGTGATCGATGGCGGAGGCCGCGGTTCGGGCGTCGACGGCGTTGAGGACATGGAGAGGGCTCTCGATGAAGGAAGAGGGAGAGTTGAGATTGTAGTGCTGAACGGGAACCCTAGCACCCATCTTAGGAAAGGCTGTTGATGGAATTCGCGATTCAGCCAAAGTCGATGGGTTGCGCGTGGTGGTGGTTCTTGAATGTGTCACTGCAGAAGAAGGGTTTGGAAGAGAGAGAAAGCATGGTGGAAGGAAGAGAGAGAGAGAGAATGTTAACGGCTATCCAGAGATAATAGAAGAAGAGGAAAAAGAAGTTGAGTCCAAACCTGAGGGTGACACCGTACCTGAGGTTTCCGGTGCTCGAAGCAGTTTCCAAACCTGACTTCCATTTCGGCTCTAGTTAATACTTCATTGACTCTTCATCCTTTCTTTTATTTTATTTATTAAATAAAAAATAAAAGAAAATGTTGTTAAATGTGACCATTTGACAGTAAAGTGTAACTTAAAATAAATTTATGCATCAACTATAAACGTAGAAATATAACGTACCAATAAAATATCCCTTCTTAATGTATTGACATTAATTTGTTCTTTTTTTATCTAAAATACCATTTCTTACCTATTTGTATTTGTCCACATGTTGTTTTTAGAACTGAGGGTCGGGATGTAAGCTTTCTGGAAGCTTTTGGACATTGAAATCTCTTAACATCCGGCGCATCCTGCTAAGTTTCCTTCCTTACAAATGTTAAAATTTATGATTGACACAAATGTAATAAAGTCTTTAATTCACAACACCTTACAATAATAAAGCAGAAACTTACCTAAATTAGATACTTGGAAGAATGAATAAATAATCTGAGTTGGTATATGATCTTTCCTCTCTAGATCACTTTTAGTTCTTTTAGGATTTTATCTTCTGAGAGAGATAAAGAGAAAAAAACATAAATGATACCATGTGCTCATAGATGGAGACCATGACCCTTTAAATAATCTCTGACAGTTAATATTCTTTAGTTTCAATAATTATAATTTAGCATCTTCAACAAATTAAAATTATTGTTAGTCTCTGCACAATATTATTTCATGACAAATATACCCTTAGCCATATTTATCTTAATTAGATCACTTTATGAAGTAAACTAATAAAATATAATGGCCCTAACACATTTAATATTATTATATATATATATGACCCAAATTGCTAACACAAAAATCTGTATTGCATGAAAGACGACCAAACCTTCTTCCACTCTTCTCCATTCCTAAACTTAAAAGGCACTCTTTTTTATCAACTTCGCCCTTTTCTCCTACATAGACCCTTCATCAAACCTTAAGTGATGGCAATGCTCTAGCTAGGACAAGCCAAATCTAGAAGCAACCAAGCCATGTACGCAAGATGCTCACGGTTTTGATGATAGTTTGCGGAATGGTGGTGGATGAAGATAGAAGGCTCACAGTTTTGGTGTGTTGAATGGTGAAGGATGAAGTGTTTAGGTTTCTCTAAGAGAGGTTGGGCCAACTCTTGGAGGAAGGTGGCTAGAGGAGGCCACTTGGATTGCTCAAGCCTATGGTGACCTTAAAAGAGGTTGTGTGCACAAAATGGCAGCATAACTTTACTATATTTTCCAAGGTGATTACATAATGGAGAGCACCTATATTTATAAGCTAAGGTATCTCAAAAATGGGCTGAAACTTTAACCTAAAAGAGCCACCTTGGTTGGCTTGGAGAGCAAGGAGAAATTCTCTCCAATAAGAAAGAGACAAGTGGAAAAAATATCTTCTCAAATGAGAGAGTGACATGTGGCCACTACCTATGGAAAAACTCTCCATTCCTAGAGTGACACATGGCCACTAACTAGGAGGAAAACTCTCCAATGGAAAGCCTCCACATCTCTAGGACAAAATATTGCTCCCTTGTCCTCCAAGCTTAGCCAAAATGTTGACCCATTGGTCAACACACCCATTTTGGACATCCAAGCATAGTCAACTTTGGACCTTGACCCTTTGTTGACTTGTTTGGTCAAAATCCTATTCTACTTGGCATAAAATATAAGGCCCAATTGAAATCCTACACTACTAGGCCCATAATAAAAAGCCCAAATAAAATCTAAACTACTTGATCCAAAATACAAAGCCCAATGAAATCTAGACTACTTTGCCCAAAATACAAGGCCCAAAATTATTCTTACTCTTATAAATCTTCATGATGACTTAAGATGATCCAAGAGAAAGAATCTAGACCCATCTTTCATAGATGCCTACAACACTTCATGAATTTGCTATGTCATGGCAAAAGGTATGCCATCAAGTGTCCTGATTAAACAACGTAATATTTTAGGATTCATGAGACAAGATTTTAGCATCAAGTCATTGATTTGCCTTTTTCTTTTTCCTTTATGTAAACTTTGTTTTTTCAGTTGTTTCGTAAACCTATTGATGTGGGTTGAAGAAAAGGTAAAACATTTCGTTTTTAGAAGGCTTTGCTTGCATGATAAAATGTCCTTACACTGATCAAATATTACTATTAAACTCTTTGAAATGACCTAGTTGCTATTTAGTTCTTAAGAAGTGAGAATTATAACCTTCAAATGCAAGTAAAATGCTTCAGATAATTTAGACATGAAATTACAAAATTGCTTTTATGGATTTATAGGGTGATATACCCACAATAGGAGATGGGGGCAAAGAGTTGAATACATATTGTTCAAATTTGGTGTATAATAAATAAATAAATGAAGTTAAATAGATATTTTAACTAAAAATAATATGTTTTTATTAATTATACAATTTAAAAAATTTATTTTGTAAAAAATAAAATTTGGTAAATAACTATTCAATTAAAAAGATATTAAATAGTGTTATGTATTGTTATATATTGGATATTATTATATATTTTTTATATTATTAAATATTATTTGGGTGTCTTAAGTGTTGAAACCAGAAGATGAATATTTTTGGACAAAACACTCTATTGACTGGTATTTCATACTTGATTTTTGTTTGCTGATATAAGTTTTGTGGTTGTTGTATCCACTTTCAATGATGGTGGTTTACCACAAGAGCAAATGACTGTGTAGACGTTGAGAAAGATATACAACATTACAAATAATGGTAAAAAATCTGGAGAAGTTTGAAATAGTCTTTTAGTTTTATATTTTTCCTTTTCAATAAAATTTATGGTTATAAAATTATGATTTTTTTTATTGAGATTTCCAATAAGTTTTATTATAGAATGTATGTTAATTATAAATTTTAGAAAATTAAAAATTAAAGTGTTATATATTTTTATACCAGAGCAATGATTTTGTATCATGGGGAACGTGGGGATTAAGCTTATTATGCATATTTTGTGTATTGTGTATTAGAATACGAATGTGCTGTTGCGTTTGTTTAACTACATTTTGTAGTATTTTTTGTAGGTATTATGAGAGGAAGACATAGCAAGAAAGATATTCCTATCTTTTTACTAGCAAGTATTTCCAAAGACGAAAATTTGATTTTGGTGAAAGAATGTGATACTTGAAATTTATATTAATTAGAATAATAAATGAGGTTAAATAAATAATTTAACTAAAAGATAATGTATATTTAATTTAAATTTTATTATATTTTATATATTTTTTGAAATTTTATTTTAATAATTTATAAAAGTGTATTTTTTTAAATATTTGTGGATATTCACGGCTGCGGATTTTAAAATATCTGTGGATATTTTTTAAACGGATATCCATGCGGGTAGTAAATTTTTTTTTGTTGGGTCGAATTGCGGGCTATCCGTACCCGACTCGATTCGTTGTCATCCTTACCTAATACACATAGGACTGAGAAAAATAATTGATCTATATAAATTGCGGTTAATTATATCATATTATACTTAAAAAATTTATTCATTTTTACTAAAAACTAAATATATTATTTTGCAGTTTTTTGAAAAACTTATTTAAGTTCAGTTAACTGTTTCAGAACCATATAGGTGGTTTCTTCGTTACTCTCTCATCTCCAATTATGGTTTTTCCATTACTTCCTCATTTCCAATTATTCTTAAATTGTGAACTAGAGAAAGTTCAAGTTTTCTAACTATATGAACACTTAATACTTTTTTCTATTATCTACAAATATTTGTTCAAAATTATTATTATTTATACATTATGTATAAATTAAAAATTGTATTATATATAAAAATATATAAAGAGATATAACATTTTATTGTACATATTTTGCATATTCTATTTAATCTCTATAAATACAATTTTGAATTATTACTTATTCTGGTGATCTAATTTTTATCTAAAATCTTAGATTTTCCATGTTTTACTTTCTTAATAGTTATGGGTTCCAAATCATTTAGGTTTTTTTATTATATTGCAGAGATATTTTATTTTTATCATTTAATCTCATAAATAATTTATATAAAGACTAAAAATATATAATTTATTTTAAAAGACAAAAACAAAGAATAATATTTAACTCAAAATAAAATATTTACAATAAAAACTACGTAAATAAAATTTGAACAGAAAAACAAGAAATCTTGTAATAAGTTCTTCTAACCCAACAAACTCAACACTTCCAAGAAAGTATTATTATTTCTAACAAAAACAAATACTGTTTTACCAATTATATAGTCCATTAAGTAGTTAAGTTATTAGTTAATTGATATAAATTTAACTTTTTTAAAATTCAACGGTTAAACAATATAGTTTATATATTATATTAAATAGTTTAGTATTTTTAGTTTATTAAAATTATGTTAACTATAGTTTAATATAGTTTAGTTAGGTATGACCAGTCCTCATCACATACATAAAATGTATCATAAGCGTCATTATATACAATAAATGTGTATTGTTTAACGTTCCAATTCACGGAGTTACCAATGCTTTTTAAAAAGTAGGCTTAATAGGTTATTTCGTCCCTAAGTTAAGAGCTGAATTTCTGTTTAGTACCCAGTTTTAAAAATGCATCTATTGAGTGCCAAAATTGAAAAAATTGAACAAACGAAGTCCCCTCCGTTAAATTGGTTTAAACGGAGTTAACTCTGCGCTTACGTGGTTGTATTTTTTTTTCTCTCTCCTATGCTTTTTCTGCCATGTTTTTCTCTCTCTTCCTGCCGCTGCTGCCTTTTCTTGTCTCACTTCTTCTCCTTCTAGTGCTTTATTTCAGAAACCCCAGACACAGGTATCAACCACTGCTCGCTAAGGGTTTTCCTTTTGGTTGAGATTGAAACCAAAACCAATAGCTTCTTCACTTTCAATAATCCTAATCACCACTCTCATTCTTCTCGTATTCTTCTCCTTCTCGATAAACCCTCCTTCTCCCAGTGTCACAATGTCACAGTGAAATTCTCTTTCTTTCTTTCTCTTTGGTTTGATATCACAAGATCGTTGGTTACTTGGAGTCCGAACTTGTAACGTCTTTCATCGGAATATTCCTCCTGGAAATGGGGTTTCTTAATAGCCACTGAGGATTAACAAAGATGAGTGATGAAGAGGAATTCGCCGGAGCTTCTGGTCTACGGCGAGCGATGGAGCTCATCCTTGTCGTGCTTTCTCTGCCACACTCGATTCATGTCTTCGCGGGAAAAGGAGAGCTCATTCGTAACAAGCTGGAGGAGTTTCACAGAGGTTTAGTTGCCACCGAGAACTGCGACTCCGGGGAGAGCCCGTCGCTTTCAGGGCTGGTGGTGGTGGTGGCGGCCACCGCGATGGAATGCCACGATCTGTTTCTTACAGGAGGAGACTGCTAAGGTGGTTTCTTTGGTTGCTGGTTTTGATTCTTACAAAGGGGTTTTGGTTGGGGCGGGGGTGATTTCTCTTTTGGTTCTGGATTTGGTGAAGTTGACTGAAAATTCGGACAATGCTTGGTGTGTTTCGGACAATGAAGGTAAAAGTTTGTCAAGCAAAGCAGTTGCAAAAGCTGAGGGGTTTCAGAGTATCATACATGAGCATTTTAACGTGTTGGAGAAACAATACAGAGAAGCTAAAAAGATCACGCACCTGCTGCATGCAGAGTCCTGTGTGATATCAGAAGAGTGGAAAAGCTTCCAAATCTTAAATTTGGAGATATGCATGGAGATAGGAGATTCAATCACGGATGACATTGTAAGCGAAATAATTGATTTTTTTTAAGAAGGCCATGTCCATGTTCACTGGAACTGTAATTTGCTTGGTTTAGTTTTAGCATCACTGTTGAATGTATAAACATTCAAAACTATTAAGGATTGCCCTATTGCTGTAAATTCACTTTGTAGAATTTAGTTCAAATTACGATATATTTGATGTGTCAACACTAAAATAGAAGGAAATACATCAGTAATACACAAGGAAACACATCACTAATAAAACCTGAGTGGAATAAGAAACTGACACACTCAAAACATTAAAAGATGCCTTACGATTATTAAAAGATGGGAGGAAGAGAGAGAGAAATATGGCAGAAAAAGCATAGGACAGAGAAAAAAAATACAGCCACCTCAGCGCGGAGTTAACTCCGTTTAAGCCAATTTAACGGAGGGGACTTCATTTATACAATTTTTACAACTTTGGCACTCAATAGATGCATTTTTAAAACTGGGTACTAAACGGAAATTCAGCTCTTAACTTAGGGACGAAATAACCTATTAAGCCTAAAAAGTAAGATGTTTTAAAATTCTCTTAACATGGAAAACGGTATTAATTAAATATTTTGACATTTGAAATCAACAACGAAGTCCTAACTTTATAAAAAATATAATTCAATTACAAATTTTTTAAATTAAAAAAATAAACCAAAAAATATAAATAATTCATTTACCTTGTTTCTAAGATGTATAGCACAACACTTTAAATAAATCACCACTTTTCTCTACTTTCAGGTCTCTATCATGTATCTGGAGCATTTACAACATCCTTTGTTCCCGTATAACTAAAGATCATACGATTATCGCAAGACACACACAATCATATAAATAAATATGGGTAAGCTATAGTTAACACTACCAATAACAATATAATATAAACATAACAAGTAAGCATAATTTAATATTCAACATCCATCTACAACACTATCCTTACGAACATTATCATTTCTACACCATGATCGTCGTCAACACCTTCATCAGCCATATCATGACCATATCGTCAATGTCGTCCAAATCAACATAGTTTCCAAACACATCATCATCACGAATCCCCAACCTCACACATGTTATACCGAACAGGTTTGCTTAAGTCATCTCGCCCTTGCTGCTAAAGGACTTGTTTCCTTACTCTACAAGGACTTATGAGTAAAAATGCCAGCACATCGCGCACTGGGTACTATACTCAACAACGAGCCAAAGACCAGGCAAAACATCATTCCCCTCATACAAAGAGGGGGCAACACTTGAACGCCACTATCTTTTCGCACACAAGGCCAAAAACAACATTTTTCTCGTATCACACAATCGAAGGCCCAAAACCCAAGATTTACAAGATATAGGATAGACACATCCATCTCCTCACACATATATTACTAACAAGAAAAACTCACATATCTCAACTTCACCCTTAAAGATATATTATATCATAACATCTCCCTAAATGTTTCAAATTTTCCCATGTGAAAAAATGCAATTGAGAAACCCATCTACAACAACAAATAGATCAATGGCAAAGTTCACCAACACATTCATCACCTACATCATCAGCCCAACAAAAACCTTAAATGAAACTAATAGAAACCTTACCTTCGTCTTCACCATGGAATTCCTTCTTCTCAAGAAAAAACTCATTTCTCTAGAAGTCGTGATTCCTCCGTTGGCAGCCTAACTCTGTCAAACATGTCAAAAACCCTTTGTAAGCCACGATTCCGACTTTGTTTGCTCGCAACCACCTCTATTTGTCTAGCCACGATTCCAACAATGCTCGGGATTTCAGTGTTTCACAGTTTCCTTGCAACACACCTCTGCAACTTCAAATTAATAGTATTTTTCAAAATGGGTTGAAACTGTGAGCCAACCCAGTTCACAGTTCGGGTTGGCTTGAAAAAAAAATGTGAAATTTTGATGCGAACCAATTTTAACTTGACTCATTAAAAACCCGACTCACCCAGGTTGAACTAATGGTGAGTCAGGTTGACTCACCAACCCATTTTTTTTAATAAAATGAAATTAATTAATTATTCAATGAAACTAAAAACATTTCAATTCAAACCCTTAATTATCTATGCAAAACTCTTTTTTATATTAATTGGTCCAATTATTATTGTTTCAATTTGATCGGTCAAAGTAACATGTTATAAGAATCTTGGAAGAAGGGGTGAAAAAACATTAAGTGAGTCAATGAGTCAACCTGTTTAACCTACCAATTCATGATGGGTTGGGTCAAATTTACATTTTTTTTCGACTTACTTATAAATGAGACTTACTTATAAATTAACTGGGTTGAATTGATTTACTAAGTAACTAACCCGTGGTGGGTCAGGTTGGATGACCTGTTTTTACACCACTTTTTTTTTTGGTAAAACAATCCCAAATTCTTATAACTTCGATACATTTTAAAAAATTATTTAATTAAAAAGAAGGAAGAAAATATGTGTTACACAGGTGTTAAAATCTCATACACTAAGTTAGAATATCTATTGCCACGTATGATCAAGTTAAGGTTTTCTTAAAATATTATTTAATTAAAAAAAGAAGACATGTGTCACACATATGTTAAAATCTCATACACTAAGTTGGAACGCCAATTGCCACATATGATCAAGTTAAGGTTTTCTTAAAAAAATATTTAATTAAAAAAAGAGAAGACAACATGTGTCACACAGGTGTTAAAATCTCATACACTAAGTTGGAACGTCGATTGCCACATATTATCAAATTTAACAGCGTTGAAAAATAGAGACCAAAGTTCTTTGAAAACATGAGAACCAAACATGCAAAAGTTTCAACCAAGGATCATTGCCAATTTTACGCCAAACTTCATGCAGGGACCAAAACCCTTCTTCCCTTTTCCAACTTCGCAAAATAGTAAAACAAATCTGATATCTGATTAAAATCGAAGATCAGAAATTATTTTAAAAAATGAATTTAGGTATCTAAAACAAACTTAAATTGACTTGCATAACTTAAGAGTAGTACTAAAAGATTGATCAAAATCACTGTTAAGTTTTTTTCCCAAGATAAAAGCATTAATCAGTGTGACAAACGTATGCGTTTGATTGAGCATGAGATAGCCAAGGATGTAAACACTTCAATAGGCATTGCCAAAAAAAAACGGTATACCGTAAGTCTGAACATGCAAACTTCAATCACAGTGGATATTAGTGAGTGAGAGATGACAGATAAACTCATATTCCAAGCTAATCTGAATCTGACATGAAACCATAAAATATTCGCCCATCTTAAAGTTGTGACAAGAAGTTTAAACTATCCTCAGACAGCACAAATTATTTAGGCTACATTGAATTCTGAATTTCAAGAAAAGATTATTTGACCATAATGTACAAACAAAAGAAATAAGCACCGAAAAAGCTGCAACAGTGAAGTGAGTTCAGCGTCTCCCTGATGCAACCGATTCGGTATTAAAGAGATACTTCACTCGTGACAGAACTGAATCATGTGCCGGATCATAAGGATGGTCTTTAGAAGGGATTTCGAGAATTGCAGGAACAGGCTTGTTATAACTATCAACCAAAAACCTTATCATATTTGCAACCTGCACAACGAAAGAAAGTCAAAGATCTTTGAATTTTTGGAAAACGTGCAAGTAGAGCACGGGTTGCGGGTAGAAGGGTCGTAACCCAAGCTTACTGAACAAGTAAAAGTCATATATGCGCGAAGATGGCGAACAAAAGAATAAAGTAAACCAAATACAATTTGAATCTCAGGCAGGATAACATGAAGGCTGCAAGAGAACAAAAGAAGAAACGAAGCTAATAATTGAACCAAATGTGAGAAACCAAGTAACGTGGCAACATTTAAACACACAGTATTACTTCTGAAAAGCAGCTACTGGGAGTGATATATTGCCCCTCGGTCAGACCAGTAAAACTCAACTATTGAATGGCATTATTCATTGTGCAATTTGTTCATTAAAATCCTCATACAAGTTTGGAATCTCCTTCCAGATTGTCCGAATTCTCACGACAATGACTTTGATTACGATGCAGAACATGTGCTAAACTACAGCTAACAGTAAATAAATAGGCTTACAAAAATAATAAGATCTGTTTCAGTCCATATGAAGTAGGAAAACAAATGCAGATATAGTGTTAATTAACAAGCAAGTACACAACAGCCTGAACCATTTATTATAATCATGAAATATGTACTTACATATTGGCTAATCATCACAATTGCAATATCCTCCCTTGTTGTAAATTCTTTGAATGCATCCTCAATTTGTTTGACAGTTGTTTCTGAAAACCAAATCAAGACAAAAGAAGAACATAAAGTAAAATCAACTTGATTCCAAGCTGATCAAACATAGAACGAGACACTTTTGACACAAAAATGTTAGTGTAAATCTGTAGTACCCCAAGCACTATCTGCAGTTTTAGCCGGATCAAACCAATAGTTTCTAGGATATCCACTAATAACCAGTGAGAAAAAAAAATGGATACACAATAAAAGTATAAGTCAAATTCTTACAATGACAAGTGTCTATGGCTATAAAAAGTATTCCCTATCTTTTCTCATGTACTGCAGATAAGGAATATGAACTTTCATATAGAAAACCTTAAGGCCTGTTTTCTTTCTTTAAAACGTTTTGTTTCAATTTCCTATTTTCACTAAATTAGGAAAATGTTATTTTGTTTTAAAAAATTTATATTCCAAATGTGAAAACAACCGGTGCAAAACTTTATAAACAAGAAACAAAGTGAAAAGAAGGTAGCATTTTTGTAACTGTTAGTGAAAACAACCTGTACAAATTTTCAATAGAACACATACCGTAACAGGAACATATGTATATTTTTCTTTATTGGGTATCACAATTTGGATGGTAACTAAAAAGGGTAGGGAGTCACTTCCTTCCCAATGCACAATTTAACAAGAAAAAGATTGTGGTTTAAGGGATTGATACGAAACATACACAAAAGATTATAGAATAGCAGGCAAAATACAGTTCAATGGCATACTTGCATCCACAATGAGGTAATTTGTCTTCCTACGTATGTCAACATTTCCCACTCCAGCCAACAGAAACCCAACTACAGTGTCCTGTGTAAAGTAAAGTAGTCATTGTAAACCTTTAGTATGTTTTAATCATTTCAATCATAATACCAATTACAAAAAGTTACAAAAATAACAGAATGGGGAACTGGTGCAGTCATTGGAACATTAAAACATAATCTTAAAGTATAAAATATCTAATAATTGGTTTCAATTTTATTGGGGCTAATTTCTTAGTAGAATGGCTGTTTATTTTTAATTCTTTTAGTAATGTTTAAGCAATAGGGATATTTCAGAACTCTTCTGTTAAGGTTGTAAAGTCAAGAATTTAGTTGTGTTGAACTGTCAATGTATGGGTTTTTAGTTGTTTTTTCTCTATTTTTGGGGTTCGATTATGTTGGTTAAAAGATGAACCTTTAATAGGTCGGACACCACTACTTAATTGATGCACTCAACTATCATATTATGAATAGACGATCAGCTTATATCTTACCATGGCAGTAAATAGATCTCTCTTCGTGCATCTAAGTGTTATGCAATCAATCAAATGCTTGATACCCAAGACCCTAAGTGTGACACCTCGGTTAATTTCTCTTTTACCCAAAATTTCTAAGTCTTTCTTTTTTCCAGTTTTTCAGGTTACATATTTAATTCTTTGGATGAGAACAACAACTTCACGACTCCATTTTCTTTTCCAAAATCCTTGTAATTATTGCTTGGTCTACTCAAAGAACTGTCAAATAATAAACAGCCAAATTAGCTTCTTGCACAGCATCTAAATTCTGATAAACTTGACTCATGAACAACCAAACCTATCATGGCTTACAACCCTTGGCTTCATATATCCTCAGGAAGCTAGTAACTCAATCCACTGTTATTATAACTCAAAATGTCTGAACCATATAAGAAACTTTAAGCGTAACCTGCCAAATCGTAAGCCTTTTTATTGCTCTGTACCGAGTCACAGAATGGAATATATTTTTAATTTTTAATTATCCCGCATGCAGTGGTGCTTAATCACGAGCAGACTGATGGCAAAAGAGAGCTCCAAAATTATTGCAACTTTCTCTTTGCGGCAATCATAAACAAACTAGATAGGATGATTTCGTAGCAATAAACCCCACATAAACATTGCTGGATCCTAATTATAATATCATCTACTTTAAGTCTTTTAGACAACATGATCCCAAGATAGAAGACAACTTCTATATTTGCACAAAATACTCAACAATCATATCTCACGAAGCAACAATCAGCATAATTCAACTGAACATACTCTAATTTCCCAAGTTACAAATTAAAGTAGAGTTAGTGAGTTAAATTTATACTCAATACTTATTTCAACCTTCACAAATTGAAATTATAAATGTGCCCGGGAAAACTTAAAAGGCATGCATCACAAACACGCAGTATTTGTTGTTCTGCAGTAAAGAAAGCGTACAATCTCCGCATTCATACCTCATCTGCAATCATGGCAATGAGTGCTGAATTGTTGCTAGGAATTTGAACTCTGTTGGCCATTTGGTATGACTACAGGTAAAAATAAGGGAAACAACAGACGTCAGGGGTATTAGTTAGAGAGTAACCATTATAAAGCAATAAAATTTAAATGATATTTCCTTCCTAAATCAAATCATATTATCCATTCATAATTTTTTTTCATGCAAAACTCCTCTCGGAATAATTTACCCCAATTTTTAATGGGAATCCCAAAACTAACCTCAGCAGAAAATTGTAATTCTAACGCAATCTGAGTGCTTCTAAACAGTAAATAATCACAGATCTTAGACACTTTAGACGTGATCCACTAAAATTACGATCCCTTTACTAGTCGTTAATCGCAATCAAAAGATCTATACATTGACAAATGGAATACGAATTGGAGCATACGTACAATAACGTAGACTCTACTTAAGTGAATTTAAACGAATTATGCACAGAAATTCCTCATAAAGGACCGAAGTAACCGATATCAGCATCTAAAGAACTGAATTCCAACCCAGAGCATAGAATAAATAAAACGCACCAGATCGGAAAACCGACAAGGCAGAGGGCGGAGACAACGGAGGATCTCACAGAGTACGGCGGCGCGTGGATGGAGTCAGGGAGGAGTCCGGTCTTTTGTGGAGCTCCAACAATTATGAGTTCTATCAGTTTCGAAACCTTGTTCTCTCACCCTTTTTCAGCCGTTTTAATTTTCTATTTTTTTCCTTTTATTATTATGCAGTGTAATGAAAATTAAAACTCCCTTTTTTAGAAAATGTAAACCAGTCTAACATTATTATAATCTCAACTAATTTTTCATAACATATAACTAAATATTATATTTTTACATATTAAGAAACGCAAATATATTGTAAGGGTAAAATCATAACAAAATGTGAAGATTAAAAAGCGAGTAAAGAAATTTGTCCAATTCATAAAAAATTATTTATAATAAATAATAATTATCTTTAATAATTATAATATTATATAATTAATAAAAATATTTATTTCATATTATTTTGTATGTTATAATACTTATAATATATAATTTTTAATTATATCTTTGACATTTATTAACATATACACATGTTCATAATATTGTATAAAATATTAACTAAAATCATAATAGACACCAGAGTATTGACTGTAATATTCAATTAAATATTTTATTGATTTATTTCTTAAATTTATTTAAAAATTTTCAAAATTTAGTAATTTTCATATAATATTTTTCAAATGTCAAAATTTTATTTATAAAAATATATAAATTTGAAGAAGCTAAACATAATAAAATTAAAAAAAAATATTTGTATTTTTATACTCCATCTTACATATGAGATGGACATGTTAGCCTTTCTATAATTGTGAGAACAAAGATATGAGGAATTAAGAAGAATGAAGTAATCTAAATCATGCATGGATATGTTGTAGAGTTGTCAATTTGGCCTCTCTCACATGGTTTAATACTGATTCACACAGGTTAGAACCAGCAAAACTCATGGATCAAAAAGTCTCTTTTTAAAAAAACTTACGGAGCCAAAATATTCACAAAAATGTTCATTTTGAATACAAGAAAAAATATAATTAACTCTTAATTTGTCGCAAATCTAAGTGCTTTTAATTTGTGAAAGAACTATATACAAACATTTCAATCAAACTAACATAGACTTTGTAAGAGGTTTCAACAAACTTGGTTGCTTCCTTATATAGTTTTCCTTGACTGGTAATACATATTTAGTTTTCCTTGACTAGTTAAACATATTTGTAAAGTATATGAAATAATAATTTAATTTTGTTGTGCGAAAAATTCATCTAAATCTAAATAAAAAATAAATAAGACATCTTTTTTTATTATATGTTGCTTATTTCTCTCATATAATCAATATACATATATAATAAATATATATTTAGTAATTATAAAAATCTTTAGTGTGAATTTTATTAAAATTAATTCAATATTCTCACATTTTGGCTAGACTATACGTTTCTTCTCTCGTTGGGAGTTTATCTTTTTTCTTTAGTTAATTTATTATTATTCCTTATTTGTATTTTGAGCTTAACCCATATTTCTTTTATTATAAATAGAGTACCCTATGTGTATATTCAACACAAGGGAGATTAATCTCCTAATATTAAAGTTTAGGTTAGAGTTAGGTTAGAGTTTATCCTATCGAAATTTGTTAGGCATATCATTCCACCCGTTATTGGGTCATTATCAGACCACCCACTAATGTATAGTCTCATGCTCGAGATGTATATACCTTGGCCTGAAGGGGGTGTTGAAAGTCCCACACCGACTAGAGATAAGGTCAATTTATATTATATAAGTGGGTACAAACTTCATCTTACAAACACATTGTGTGGGATGGAGTTAGGCTTAAAGTCCACTTCTTAATATGGTATTTAGAGCTTGGTTCTTTTGAGAAAAAAACAATTGTCTCTGCCACTACACCTGTCGCTGCCAACAGTGGCGTCGTTTACTATTATCGGCAACACCATCGTCTACCGCTGTTACTACAAGAGTTCTAGTTTTGACTGATGATAACACGATTTTGATTCTTTCGGTCAAGCGACCACCTTGTCGTCAATGATGCCTTCATCGGAGCTCCTACATGTTCTCAATACCTTTTGAAGTTGCAGATCTGCTTTATTTTCTATCATGTGTGGTGGCACGTCTTGTGTCCTCTCAAGCAGCGATTCAGAGCGTCGAAGTCATTGTTTTTCCTTTTTCAAGTTCGTTGTGTGTGGTTGCATGTCCCGTCTCCTCTCAAGCACCTATCAGAGTGTCGAGGTTGCTCCTTTTCCTCTTTCAAGTGCCTTGATTGGAGAATATTTGATTTTTAAGTTTTCTCTTTCCTGTTCAACAATGGTTTCTTTCGTTGTTGTCTCTTCTGAACTCCCTTCTATTACCATTGCATTTGACCCGTCCAGATATGTTTTTTCTCCTATGGTAAATATGTTTTTTGTTAGTTTATTTATAGCCGTTGTGACTCTTCAACAATGACTTCTTTATCCACTCGATGTTAACAATGCATTCCTCAATAACGATTTGCAAGGAAAGGTTTATATACAGTAACCTCCCAAATTTGTTGCTCAGAGGGAGTCTTCTGTGTTGATATTTTATCTTGTATGTCGTCTTTGTAAATCATTAACAATTTGGTGTCACTCGAGTGCAAAAACAGATATTTTCATTACACCTTTATTAATTATATTAGTAACAAGCTCGTAAGCTCGGTATATATGAGCTTGAGGGAAAGTGTTAAATATATTATATTTATCTTATCTTTATCTTTTATCTTTAGTTAGTTTGTTATTATTCCTTATTTGTATTTTGGACTTAGCCCATATTTATTCTATTATAAATAGAGTACCCCATGTGTATATTCAACATAAGGGAAATTAATCTCATACATAGTTTTCATTATATTGAACAATCAATGTACTAAGTACTACTTTATTAAATGCTACAAGTTTTCCTTTCTAAGAAATTGATAAATTTAATAAATAGATTATAGTTAGTAACTACATTAAACTATATATTTTATATTTTATTTAATAACATAATAATAAGTTTGATATAAAAATATTGATTTAAATATAATAAAATTACAACTTGTTAGACTATCTCATAAAATATATAATTTTATACGTATACATAAATGATATTGTTTTTAAGAGTTAATTAAAGTCTTAGAGTAGAGTTAAACTCACCTTAACCCTGACCTTAACTTACTTGAGAGGGGACTTTTGGTGTTGTGGTGTTTTTTTTGTCCTCACTTGAGGGGCCTTCTAAAAGGAATTTTTTTCAAGGGTAGGCTAGGTTGGTCTATGAACCATGGATCAAATTGACAACTTTAGTTGCAACATCCATTTCGTAGCACTAACATTTTTCTAACTTTGAAATAGATAAGGAAAGAAAATTTTCTAGAAGAACCTTCATAATTGATGTATTTCCAAAATGGTTATAGTGGATTATCTTGTTTCTTTAGGAAGTGATATATTTTAAGATAATTATTGTTAAAATCAACAAACATGTCATCTATAATTTGTGATTAATTACAATTGGTATGAATTTTAATATGATAAATGTTAAAGTCAATAAATATTGTATGTAATCAAACACCCTTCGGCTTTGTCAACAATGATCTCTTCTTAGGACAATTAATTACACAACACATCTTACATGCCGACTACCGAGGACTAGACAAATCCCAGTGAAGGTTAATAACGAACTTACAAAAACTTACCACTATTTAGTAGAGGCTAGAAGTCGACTGTTACCTAGTAAAGCTTATTTACTAATGGCTAAGTACTATATGTTAAAGGTTATAGCTATCTACCGAAAATCGAGAACTACTTGCCAAAGGTAAACATCTGCCAAAGGGTAAGTATAATGCATAACATGTTGAGTACCACATACTCCCTACCAAAGATCAAGCACTCTGATGATGGACGTGTGTCTTTTACCATGAACTAAGTGTTACCAACTACTATTTGATGTTGCCTACAAATATCAAATTACCATTTGCCGAGAGCTATATGCTTTCTATCGTTATTTTGTGTCGTTTGTCAAAGATATTAATGAACCACGTACTAAATAACATAACTAAACTAACTAACCATCATTGTAGGTAAAATGTGCCATTGGACCACTAGACCACTAGGCCCACACCTAGGCCCATTCAAACAAAGGTCCACAAGAATTAAAATATTGCTATAAATACAACAATAATCAGGTTTTGACTTAATTTTATGCATTAATTGCCATTTTGATTGTTCTCTTATTCTGAGAGCTAACTTGAGCATTGGAGAATCTTCTGTAGTCATAATATTCGTTCTCCTTGTGGAGGACGAGTACCGAGAGGAGGAAGAGAAAATTATTAACAAAGTAAAGGTTAAAGAAGTTCCTGAAGTTGAAATCTCTTTATAGGGTACCTCTTTCGCTTTGTAAGTACAATTGAAGCTCACTATGGATACCTTTAATCAACATCAACAATATTTGTAATATCATACGCTCCCGCATAACAACAAAAGTTATAGAATTATCGCACAACACAAACAAATAAGAAAGAGTGAGCTAATAGAAACAATATTAGATAACATACAATAATCATACTCACTCACTTTACACAAAACATTCATTTCAATAACTGAGTTAACTCCATTAACATGTCACAAGATCAATGTCACCTCAACCAAAACCAAACCAAAGTCACACCATATCAAAGTGATTCCAAACCACGTGTCATTCTCTCACAGTTTACTTTACACAACCTATTTGCTAAAACAGGACGGTTCATGTCATCATATTATCACTACAAGGACTTGTCTCCCTCGCTTCGTAACGAACTTGATATATGATTTTTTTTATTAATTTTAAAATACTAGGATATTAAATATATTATGAGAAAAAAAAGTTAACTTATATTAATTTTCACTCATCGAGTTTTATCGCTTAATATTATGTATTCTGTGTAAATAGGTTTAAAAATAGATAATACAATTTTGAAGGATTCACCTGAAAATAAAGTTTTAGATAAAATTGACGGTTTATTTGAATCTATATATAATCTTTTGATCAATCATGATACTTACTCCTATTATTTAGATATCTTTTTATTGTAAATTTTGTTATCCATATATCTTTGATGTGTTATGCCCATGTCCTCTTGTTATATTTATTATATATTTATATATTACTTATCCATGAAAGAACATTTTAATCATTTTAGGTGTGCTTTGGAAACCTTAAACAAAAATGTTTATTAGAAAACCCAAGTTTTTGCGTGAATAACATTATTCTTAGGATTTGAGAAGGGTTAATGCAAATAAGGCAACGTCCACCAAAAATCCTACTACACTCACGAAAGTAAGAAGTTTTCATAGATTTACAAATTTCTGTAGAATGTTTGTATGAGACTTTAAATTATTGAAAAAGATGTTGAGTTTAAATGGGGGTTTGGAACAATATAATATTTTCATACAATGCATTTATTCTCATTTGAGGTTTAACTACTTTGATTAATTATATTGACTAAATGGATTTTTTTTTATGTGAATCATTAAATTAAGATGAAAACAATTTCATTTTTCCACGTGTTATTACAGTTATAAATTTTCGTACGAGAAGCTCTTAATAATATCATTAGTAAAATTTGATTAGTCTTGGCACATCATATTTTGATATATAAATTATTTTAATTAAGTGATGATGTGAAAGTAAAATTTATCAATATTCTACCATGTCTAGTTACAATTAAATTTTTTGATAACTTTTAATTAAAAGTCTTTATTATAAGTAAACATTTTCTAGCATCTAAAAATAGCTACTATGCCTCAATTATAAACGTATAACATATTCCGCAACAAAAGGCAATTGATTAATTGCATAGCACAACATCATACTAACATGAAAGAGTGCTATTCTCACCTTTTTTTTATTGATTATAACATATAACATATATTAAAGAGTGATCTTCTTTAACGATTTAATGATATATTTTATTTGTAATTTCATCACTTCTCACTCCACATGACAAATAACGATTCACTCAATAAAATTTATTCGAAACAAAGAACCAACAAAAATAAATAAAATTTAACCAAAAATTAATATTAATCAATTTTTTTTAAAATTCCCTATAAATTAAATACATAAAAAAAATGTGTCCACGAGAAATCGTGTTTATTAAAATACCTACCACCACCTTTCACTCACCTACCACCCACCCACCCTCCAATGGAGGCTCCCAATTAAAGCTCATGTTCTACTGTTTCAACAATAAAAAAACGTTTTCGGTTTACCATATATGTTTATTTTAACATAAAATATATAAATAAAATTGACTTTTAACCTAAAAAGAGTAACCGATGTTTAAACCCCAAACAAACAAACCCAACCTTCTTCTTCCTTAGCATTATTCTCTCCGCTCAATCCACTTTGTGTAAACCCTAATTCCACGATGTTGACTTCTGCATCTTCCTCCATCTTCTACTTCATCCCCACTCCAAAGCCCTCACATTCTTCTCGCTTCACCGTTCGGGCTCACTCCAAACCCCCCGCTCTCCCCAACCTCAAAGCCCTCGCTGGCGCCGCAGTCTTCGCCGCCGTCGCCCTCCAATTCCCCTCCGCACGCGCCTCTCCCCCGCCTTCGCCCCCTCTCCAAACCGACCACCGCCACGAAGAATCCCTCACGCCGCTCTCAGACATCCTCGAAACGAACGTCGAGGCCCTCGCCGCTCTCAAGTCCCTCCTCCAGCAGAAGCTCGAGCTCGGCGAGGACGACGAGGCGCGGGCCATCCTCAAGCGCCTAATCGCCGCGCAGCCTGACGTCGTCGACTGGAAGTTCCTCGCAGCGCGCCTCGCCGCCGAGACTGGCGACGCCGATGGTGCTCGCGCGTACTACGAGGAAGTTCTGGCGGCAAACCCGCTCTCGTTCGAGGCGCTGTTCGAGAACGCACTGCTGATGGACCGGTCAGGGGAAGGGGAGGCGGCTATGCGGCGGCTGGAGGAGGCGCTGCGCGTGGCCGAGGAGGACAACAAGAAGAAGGAGGCGAGGGACGTGAGGCTCATCATAGCGCAGATCATGTTTCTTCAGAAGAATGTGGATGAAGCGTTAGAGATTTATGATCTGCTCACGAAAGAGGATTCGAGTGATTTCAGACCTTACTTTTGCAGAGGCATGATTTATAGCTTGCTTGATAGAAACGAGGAGGCAAAGGAGCAGTTTTCAAAGTACAGAGAGTTGAGTCCCAAGAAATTTGAGGTGGATGGGTATTTGAGAACTCCTTTGTCAAGGATGAAGCTGTTTAGCACCGATGAGAGCTGAAAATTTGTCAGTGACAGTCATAATAATAGTAGCAATAAATTTGCGGCAACTGCAATAATAAGGATGGTAAACTGAGTTGGATTCTTTTGTTTTAGCTATGCTGTATTGCTTGCTATACCACGGTTGAATGATGGGTGGGTGTAAAGCCTTCTATTTTTAGAGTAAATCAAAGAGAAATAAGGATTCTTATTATTGAATTCGGTTGCTGTCTGATGAACTTGACCAAGCTTTTGGGATTGCTTGGGTGTAACATTAATTTCATATTAGTTCTGCTATGATTGGATTATTGTAGTAGAATCAGCAGCTATTACTGTTTTGTGATATTTAGACTGTTACATATCAAATGTTTGGTTTTGTGTCTCTTGTGGGATGGTTACCTTTATATTGATTTGGTGATTCTGTAAGCTCAAAGGACTAGCTTTGTCCGTCCATCAAAGATTCCAGCCACTATACGAACACTTCAAATTGGATTCCAAACTGGGTTTGCTTCTATGTTTATAATAAGAGTGAGTGACAACTGTTAGGTTGTTATTTTAACTCTTGAGTTTAGAATCAAATCACTTTATGTTAATTGTTTGGAATTTTGCATTCGTTTTCGGATGTTAAAGAATAAAAATTATTCAAGTAGTTTTATTTTGAATGTTATTATGAATGTTATTATGAATGGAAGTGTATTTTGATTTAAAGTGGAATTAAGTAGGCACGGCACGTTTATGGGCGAAAAGTTGAATTCGTGGTTTTTCATGCAGGTTCAGTCAAGCTCGTGTGTAGAAACTTATCTAACACTGGATATAGTGGAAATCACTTCAAACGAAGGAAGGAACTACGCAAAAGGTTAGACTGAAGCTTTTCAAAAGCGACAATGTTATTTCTTTTGAAAAAATGTGTCTTGAAAAAAATTCAGCTATGCAAGCATGCCATTAATAGCTTTTTGTTTTTAGTGGACGTTGGTCAGATTTGCAAGGGCACAAACAATCACACTTTTAAATCATTTCCCATTTTCACGTCAAAACCAGAAATATGCAGTAGCTTTGGAACGAATTTTGGAATGGCCAAAGATCAAAACATGCGGAAACTGCTTCTGATGGACATGGTTTGTCACATTTGCGCCAGACACGCATAAACTTGCATATGGGACTTTGATTACTTCAACACGAGACCTTTTGGTTAAGAAATTAAAATAGGAATACTTATATCTATATTTCTTAAAAGATATATGAAAATATACCCATTTCATAGAATTTAAACAATATTTTTAGAAATATGAAAAGTTAACCAAACATTTTACGACTTGTCCGACCGCGGTGAAATATGAAAATTTTCCATGATGATATCTGTTTGAAGTATGAGATCGAGTCTTTACATCAAATTAGTTGGTTTCAACTGTTCACTCACAAATTCAAGTTTTAATAGTTAGTCTGTGTGTATTTGGCAAAAGTATTTAAAGTCAATCCGATTCAAATTTTAAAGATGATAAATTTTTAATTGAAATTGTCTAATTAAGGTATAAACATAATTAAAGATGATTTAATCGTCAAGTAGGATAATTTTAAGTTAATTTGTTTCAATTCAACGTGTAAATCCTATATTGCAAAACCTACTGCTTTCGAAGATTATGGGTGCAAAATCAGATGCCTTGGCTCGCAAGAATTGGATAGAGATTCTGTGGAACGGTTTTTGACCAAACCGCAATGTGCAGTTGTAGCCTTTCGCAAGTCAAGGCATCCTCAATGCCCTTGAACGGTCCCCGCACCTGCAAGTCTTGGGGTTTTACTGTGTGGATTTTTTAAGCGGGCATGTGCTTGCTTTTCCACTCTATAAATAGCCTTTGTGTTCATTCCACAACACAACATTTTTTCTCATTTTCCTTTTCTCTTAGTTTCATCTTTTCTCCTTTTCTTTTTTAAAAATATCTTGGATTTATTTTCTACTCTTTTTAGAGTTTCCTTTTAGTTTTTGTATTCTCAGAAATTTCTAGAAAGTTTCTATTGTATTTTGGGAGCTTTTGCAATATATCGCGAATAAGTCCTTAAGAATAGTAATTTACATGTCTCGGGAAATCTTTGTTTGTGATTTTTATTATCTATTGTAAGCTTTTGTACAATAATCTTAAGGACTTATAGTTGACATCAACAATTCAATCTCAGAGAATCATAATATTGTTTATGGAACTCACGGTCATCGCAAAACCTTTTTCAGATTTATCAAAAATTGAAGTCTTCTCTAGTCAAAATTTTAAGTGCTAGTAAAAACGTGTATCAATCCTTTGTTCTTTCATCTACAAAAACTCGACTTTAGTCTACCTCCAAATTCAAAACAAGTTAAAGATTGGGTACATGCAAAAAAGATATGCTGACATATTTTACTTAGTACACTTTCTAACGATTTTTTCGATGTGTACTATTCCTATAAGGAGGCGAAAGACATTAGGAATTCGTTAATTCTCAAATACATTACTGAAGATGTCGTTAGGCAAAGGTTCATTATTATTGTTGGGAAATGATAGAAGACAAGGTCATAAAGTCTCGAATCAATGAGTATCACAAGCTACTCGAAAATATCAAAGCGGGGAATGTTCTTCTATCAGATGAATTTGTTTCAGAACTTCTGATCGAGAAAGTGCTATTATCTTGGATGGATTACAAGCAACAATTGGAATACAAACACAAGCAGATGTCACTTTCAAAGCTGATTACTCGCATAATTATTGAATATACCAACAGGAAAGAATGTGCTACTACAAGGGCCAAAACCTTGTCTGCAAAAGAAAATATGGTAGGAGACAGACCTACTCCAAAAAGGTATGAACACAAACCTCAGGAAAAATAATTTTCGAAAATCTCGTCTCAATAGATCTAACCTCACCTTTAAGAAGAAAGGAAATTGCTTTGTATATGGAAAGTTTGGCCATCATGCACCATAGTGTAGGCGTAGAGCAAGAAACGACAATCCTCCTAGGGCAAATATAGCCAAAGGAGATGACATTATTATTGCGGTTGTTTCTCAAGTAAATCTAATGACCAATGTGAGCAAGTGGGTGGTAGACTCTAGTGCTACCAGACATATCTGTGCAAACAAAAGTGTCTTTACCTTTTACACTAGTGTAAGGGATGAAGAAGAATACGTCTACTTCAATGATTCCAAGACCACTCTTGTTCTAGGAAAAAAGGGAAAGTTCTTCTCAAGCTCACATCTGGAAAGACTCTAGCCTTGAGTGATGTGTTAAATGTACCATCAGTTAGAGCTAATTTAATCTTTGTAGCACTACTAAGAAAAGTGAGGTTTAAATTGTCATTCGAGTATGACAAGATTGTAATGAAAAAAATTATGTTTTTTTTTTGTGGGGTAAGAGATATTGTTATCAAGGTATCTTTGTACTCAATATTTATGAGAATATTAATGAATCTTCTTCTTCTTCTGCATTTATTGTTGATTCATATGATATATGACATGCTAAATTAGAACATGTGAATTCTTCTTATGTTATGAAATCACAATGACTAGGATTAATTAATATGTGTGATAAACAAAGTAGTAAATGTGATATATGTGTAGAATCTAAAATAACCAAGAAAACATGTTATCCTGTAGATCATCAAACCGAATTTTTAGGGCTAATTCATATTGTTGTAGCTGCTTTAAAACAAACATGTTTAGAGGTAGTAAAAATTATTTTGTAACCTTTATAGATTATTATTCTAGATACACTAAAGTGTACATAATCAAACATGAAGATGAAACATTTGATGTGTTTTTAACCTGTAAAGCAAAAGTAAAGAATCAATTAAATAAGAAAATTAAGAGGATCAGATCAAATAGAGGTGGTGAATATGTACTCTTTAATGAATTTTGTGTTAGAAAATGTATTATTTATGAAATAACTCCACTATATTCACCTAAGTTTAATGGAGTAGCCAAGAGAAAGAATATAATTATTAAGGAAATGATTAATGTCATGCTTATTAGTTCTAATTCACCTAATAACCTTTTGGGAGAAGCTCTACTTACTGCGTGCTTTTTATAAAACAAAATACCTCATAAGAAAATTGGTAGAACTCCCTACGAGTTGTGGAGAGATTATCAACCTAATCTTAAATATCTAAGAGTGTGAGGGTGCCTAGCTAAGGTAATGTTACTTGATCCTAAGAAAAGGAAAGTAGGTTCTAAAACCTCTTATTCCATGTTCTTAGGCTATGTTGAACATAGTGTTGTCTATAGGTTTTTGGTTCTTAAAAGTGATATACTTGAGAAAAATCCTATAATGGAGACGAAAAATGCTGAGTTTTTTGAACATATGTTTCCCTTAAAGGTTAGTGAGATGTCGCAAATTGTTGATAATAATAATAGTGATGCATTGCGTGAGGATTTAAGAAGAAGTAAAAGACAGAGGAAGGAAACTTCCTTTGGTAATGATTTCTATACCTATCTAATTGATAATGATCCAAGTAGCTTATAGAAGCTATAAATGCTCTTGATGCTGAACAGTGGGATAAAGCCATTAGGACTGAAATTGAATCAATTCAGAAAAATAATACTAGGACCTTAGTAGATTTGCCTAAAGGAGCAAAACTCATTGGTTGTAAGTTTATCATTAAGAAAAAGTATCACACTAATGGATCTATAGAGAAGTATAAGGAAAGATTAGTAGCAAAATGTTTTACTCAAAAACCCAACATAGATTATTTTGACACTTATGCCCCTATGAGTAGGAATTCCTCTATTCGAGTGTTGTTAGCCTTAACAGTTATCCATAAGCTAGTGATACACCAAATGGATGTTAAAACTATCATTTTGAATGGTGATTTGGAGAACGAAATTTATATGACTCAACCTGAAGGGTGTTGTACCTAGTTAAAAGAATAAAGTATGCAAACTTCTAAAATATTTGTATGGGTTGAAACAAACACCAAAAAAAGACATGAAAAACTTGATAATGTATTGTTATGTGATGATTTTTCACCTAATGATGCTGATAAATGTTTGTACTCTAAATTTGAAAATGATGATTGTGTCATTATATGCTTGTGTGTGGATGACATGTTAATTTTTGATACATGCAATGAGATTGTCGCTAGAACTAAAGTGTTTCTAGGATCGAACTTTAAAATGAAAAACATGGGTGAAACCAATGTAATTTTAGGTGTTGGAATCATAAGGAAGGTATATAGTATATTGTTATCCCAAGATTAATACATTGAGAAACTTCTTAAAAAATTTGGGTATTATGACTTCAAACCCCGTGTGTACCCCTTATGATGTTAACTCTAAATTGATGAAAAATAGAGGATAATCTATCTTGTAGCCTTAGTATGCCTAGATAGTTGAGAGCTTACTACATTTGATGAGCTTTCTAGACTGATATTGCTTATGTAGTAGGTAGACTGAGTATGTACACTCAATGTCTAAATCAAGAACATTGGGGTGCACTTTCCAGGCTTATGAGATACTTAAGAAGTTCAATGGATTAAGCCATTGAATACAATAGATTTCCCATTGTACTAGAAAGGTACACTGATGCTAATTGGATCTCTAATTCAGATGAGACAATATCAAATAATGGTTATGTATTTACACTTAGGGGATGGTTCGATTACATGGAGATCAGTTAGGAAAACAATTATTGCAAGATCAACAATGGAATATGAGTTTGTTACTTTTGAGATGACTGGTAGTGAGGCTGAGTGGTTGAAAAATTTCTTAGCAAACATTCCACTAGGAATGAAATCAACCTCATCGGTGTCAATACACTGTGATTCCTAATCGGTAATAGCTATAGCTAAAAACAAAAATTATAATGGAAAAAATAGACATATACAATTGAGACATAATTTGGTGAAGTAGTTGCTAAAGAGTGAAACTATTTTCATTGATTATGTGAAGTCAGAATGGAATCTAGCAGATCCTCTAACAAAACCCTTGGAAATAAATATGATCTTAGAAACATCGAGGGGAATGAGACTTAGGCCACTAACAAACAAACAAGTGATGGTAACTCAATCTTTGTGATTGGAGATCCCATGAATAAGGTTCATATGGATAAAAACAAGTCACTTGTTAGTTCTGATTGGACTAATTTGATTTTAAATCAAATATGTCCGTTCCTATTGTGTGTGTGAAAGTGTTACAAACTGCATTATAAGATGTTAAGCTTTGTAATTAAAATTTTATATGTTGTAAGAATTTTAGTTTAAACAAATTTTTAATGATTTTCATATTCTTTACGGGTGGTGTATGATTTGTAGCATATACTTGATGAAATCACCTATATGAGTGTCAAGTGGGGTCGCTTGCAAGAGATCTTGGCATGACCTCTAGAGCACTCATGAAGATCGGGCACACGCATGGCCTAATAACCACATCACAACGATAACATCAAGGACTGTGGGGTGTATTGTGATTGATAAACCTCTAACACACGAAAAATGTCCTTGGTTCATATAGATCGCTATACCAACTACATTGTGTGTTAAGTTTTTCGATCTAGAATTGGTTCATATAGTTTGCTATATCTGATGCATTACATCTTATAAAACCCAGGAAATCTTTTTTCTCTTTCTTTCAATCTTTCTTTCTTGTCTTTTGTAATGTGTAGGGGATTGTTATAAATTATGTATTGGAAAAATTATTGCTTCCAAAGATTGTGGGTGTAGAACTGAATGCCTTTGTTCGCAGGAATTGGATGCAGATTTTGTGGAACGGTTTTTTACCAAACCGTGATGTGTGTGTTAGCCTCCCGTAAGTCATGGCATCCTCAATGCTACGTCGTCGGCCTAAAGCTCTATCCGCACACGACTAGGAGAAAAACGAAGCGGTCGGAGGTCGCAATGGCGAATTTAGACCCGCGAACAAACACGGAGGATCGAATGGAACCTTTGGGGGAGGTGCACCCCTCGGTCATGTCTCACAAGTTGGCGCTTGTTAAGGAAGCGCGGCCGACCACCTAGAAAAAGAGGAGAATAGGATACGAAAAGCGGTGGACTGTGGAGGAAAAGGTAGGCAAGCTGCAGGAGACAGGGTTTGTGAGGGAAGTAACATACACCACGTGGCTCACCAATGTAGTTATAATCAAGAAATCCAGTGGGAAGTGACACATGTGCACTGACTACACATACCTGAGTAAGGTCTGCCCCAAGAATGCATATCCATTACCTAGTATTGATGGCCTGGTCGACAGGGCGTCTGACCATGAAACATTTATGTTAAATTTCAGTTATTATTATTAGTTTAGTCTTTGCTTTTTTGTGATTTTGATCAAGTGATATATTATAATTTTTCTTAATGTATAAAAAATTAGATTTAATTAGAATTTAAAAATTTGAAGTAAACTAACATTTAAAATATTTCTTTATTTGAATATTTGTTTGTCCTTTATATTTTTTTTAGAAATATTTTAAAATTTTATCAATTAGGTTAGTTTAAATTTACAAATTTAATAAATGTTTTAATTCTCATGAAATTTTACTTAGTATTTTAATTTGGAACGTACATAATTATAATTTGTTTCTAAATATTTGATATGGAAGAAACAAGAATTTCATCTTTTTAATATTGAATCGTTTAATAATATTATGTTTCTTTATCGTAATTTTTTATTATTTTATAAAATTAATTAATTGATATTGAAATAGTAAGAAAATAGGTACAGGTACGTATATATCAATTATTCAATGGGATATACTAAGAGAAAAATTTGATATATGCTAGATTTGGGTATGAAGAGAAGGATAAATTTGTTGTCTGGGTTAGTATGGGATTGTGAAACTGATCATTCTCTCACCTGATTATAATTCCTATGTAGACATAACAATGGATCGGGTCGGACACATATAGTGCCTACCTGCTGGACCTTAAGAAAAAAAATTTATTTGTAACCTACTATTTCATTCATTAGATACATGTTTAAAAAGTACTAAATATTCTAAAATCCATGGGTATTATGAATATCCTTAAATATTTTTATAAATATTTTTATAAATTTTTAAAATAAAATTAAAAAGATATATAAAATATAGGCTTAATAGTCTTTTTTGTCCCCAGATTTGCTTATTTTTCTCAATTAGGTTCTTCTTTCTAAAAGTGTGTCAAATTGGTCTTCACTTAGTAAATTTTGCGTCAACAAAGTCTCTTCCGTTAAATAGAACCAAACAGAGTTAAGGGATTGATGATCTAGCACAGTGTAGTGACAACGTGTCAATTTAAAGTTATATGCGTGGTGACATGTTAGTGTATTAGAGGTTGACGTAAGATTGAGTGTTTTTAATTGGAGAAAAAAAATTAAACTTCATCCAATTAGAGATATTTTTTGAAGGAGACAATGCATACACTTCTGGATGCGCAATTGAAGTTCCTTGTAAAAAAACACAAGCAAATTCTTCACACCTCCAAAAACCCATCTTCCTCATCCTCTTCCAATTTCTTCTTCTCAACCCTCGTCTTCACCATCACCAACAATATCACCACCACCACCCCCAAAACCACAGTCGACCCAATAATAACCCCACTCAAAACCTTTCAATCAAACACCTTCCTCCCAGATCCCCCGCTCGGAACCCTAACATGCAAAACCTTACGCTCACCATCGACAGTTAAATTCTGAAAATTTGAAAGCGAACCATAAAATTTCTTGCATAACCCATTATGCTTTTCGAAACTCAACCCAACGCACCCACAATCACCTAAGCACTCACGCTCGCAAAAGCTTCAAGATTTCCCCTTAACAAGACTCACATTCCCGAATCCAAACCTCACAGCTTCAAGATCTTCAAACCCATCATCCCCATCACACCCGGCGTCCACACGGTGACAACCTTGAAAGTAATTACCAAAACCCCACCCATGACCATCCAAAGGCTCAAACCCACTCACAGATGTTGGATGCTTCCCCAATGCAAACCCCGAACCCCCATAGAGTCCTCAAACCTGGCATAGAGTCTCCGGCTTGAACCAAAACATCTGTCAGGACCCCGATTGGCTATTCCACGAGTACTGCTTAACTTGCCCGAAGGGCTTCAGGCAGAACATCGTCGGCGGTCAGAAGCTCGTCTCGATGGCGCGTTCAGAGAAACCAAAGGCTACGACGGGGGAGAATGGGACGGCGAAGTGAAAGGCGTAGAGGTAGGAGAGCCACGTGTCCGAGGGGGAATCAAAGGTCTGCCATGAAACGAAGCTGTCGAAAGTGAGGAGGACGAGGTTTCCAGAATCTAGAAGCCTGAGGGTGAAGTTGATGGTGGTGGCGGCGGCGACGGATGTCTAGAGAGTGGTGTTGAAGTGGGTTAGGAGTAATTGACTGGTTGAGGTGAGTTCAAGGGATGAAGCGACTTGGGAGGGGGAGGGATGAAGGCGGTTGACGACCCAGATGGTGTTGGGGCTGGGCAAAGAGGTGCGGCGGATGGCGAGGTAGAATTTCGACGGGCTTGGGCTTGGGCTTGGGAAGAAACTGAAGAAGCCAAGTTGGAATGTCTTGTTGAGGTTTTGCAGAGTAGCTTTGCCTTGGAGAATGATGGTGGCGGAGAGGAGGAAGTGTGGAGAATGAGAATGAAGAGAAGAAAAAAGAGGAACATTGGATGAAGTTTAAATCGACACCCAATCTTACGTCAACCTCTAATTCACTGACATGTCACCACGCATACAACTTCAAATTGACACGTTATCACTACATTGTGCTAGATCATCAATCCCTTAACTCCGTTTGGTTCTATTTAACGGAAGGAACTTTGTTGATGTAAAATTTACTAAGTGAAGACCAATTTGACACACTTTCAGAAGGAATGACCTAATTGAGAAAAATAAACAAATCTAGAGACAAAAAAGGCTATTAAGCCTATAATATAATATAAATAAAAATTTAATTTTAATATATTTAACCTAATAAAATATAAATTAATTTTAGTTTTAATTAAATTAAATTTAATAAAATATAAATTAATTTTTTATTTTAATTTTTTATAATAATAAATATCCATAAATACTAATAATCTTCTAGGAATTTTATTAAAAAACATACAATATTTTTATCATCTATACGTAATGCTGTCAAAAGGGGTTAGAACCCGCGAGCTAACTTGGCCCACCAGCCGAGTAGGGTATGAAAAAAATGAAATTTTTTTTATAGGGGTCAGTTTTCAATCCGGCTCACTTAGAACTCGACTCACCCGGGTTGAACACATGGTGAGCCAAGACTCACCAACCCACATAATTTAATTTAATTATTTATTATTTTGTGTTTCAATAATATTAGTTAACATTTTTTTATGGGTTAAATATGTTTTTCATCCCTTAAGTATCACTGATTTTTGGTTTTAGTCCTTACTCAAAACTTTGATGGCTTTTAGTTCTTATAGTATTGAAACATGTAATATTAGTTCTTAAAAATGGACGGAGTCAACTTTTTGTTGATTTGGCAAACGACGACAGCTCTTCTGCCAGCTTCCGTCTTAAGTATCTGTCGGATTAACAAGCAACGTGGCAAATACTTAAGACGGAAGTTGGTAGAAGAGCTGGCCTCACCATTTGCCAGATCAACAAAAAGTTGACGCCGTCCATTTTTAAGGACTAATATTACATGTTTCAATACTATGAGGTCTAAAAGCCATCAAAGTTTTGAGTAGGGACTAAAACAAAAAATCAGTGATACTTAAGGGACAAAAAACATATTTAACTCTTTTTTTTATTGTATTGTAAATGAGAATAAAGAAAAAGATGAGAGTAAAATATTATAAATTTATTCATTCAATACTCTAATTTTGTAAATGGATAAATGACACAAAAATTATTAATATTATAAACTTATTTATTTATTTTCTGATTTTGTTTTTAGATTACATTTGGGCTCTACATGAATTTTTTTTATTCTGAATTATTTTTAGAATTTAACATCATAATAAAATTATTTAAATTTAAAATAAAAAAAAATGCATGTTTTTTATTTAAAAAGAACTTATAATAATTAAGTGAGCCAACTGTGGTGTGGTAGACCCGTGGCCTTTTTAACCGTACTAAATGTAATGTGAGTGCGTAATTCCTTTAATACCCCTATTTGAACATACTCTATTGTGGCGTCCCCTAAAATTGAGGATTCGAGAAAGAAATAGGTTTCGTCTGTGCGAAAGTTTGTGGAATCAAGTGAAAGAGGAAAAAACGATGGTTCTCAGTGCAACGACGATCGGCGCGTTACTTGGTTTGGGAACCCAGATGTACTCCAATGCTCTCCGCAAACTCCCCTACATGCGCCGTATCCATCTTTCTCTTTCTTTCTGTTGTTGAGTGCCAATTCTTCAATTTCATTTTTCATTCATTTATCGGTTGGTGTATTTGGGTGTAGATCCGTGGGAGCACGTCGTGGGAATGGGTTTGGGCGTTGTTTTTGTGAACCAGCTTTTCAAATGGGACGCCCAGCTCGAACTGGACCGCGACAAGATGCTTGAAAAGGCCAAAGCCGCCAACGAAAGACGTTACCTAGGTTTTCTTTCGTTTCATTCCAAACGTTTTTTCAATTGCCCATCCCAAAGCCTCAATTGCAGTTGATTTTATGTTTTCCTCCTATCTTTAGTAATTGTGAAAATATTTTGGTTTTTGGGGCTGTGGGGAAATGAAACTGCCTTGGATTGGCCTTTGCAATGGTTGTTTTTTATTTTTACATGTGTTGGTGAGAAAAAGAGAGAAGGTTTGCATATGAGAGCATTATTTCAATTGAATCACGTCCCCCTTTTGTCCATTTTGGAATTGGATAGGTAGTCTCAGTTCAGAGTGTTTTGAGGAAGATGTTACTGATTCATTTGCTCTTAAGTTAATACAATATGCGAAAATTTTCGATTAGAGGAGAGGGTAACGTGAACAGTGAATACTTGAATGAAAATATTTTGATAGTTTGGTTTTAAACTGCCATGATGTAGTTTCATATGAAATGTGGCTAGCTAAAAAAAGAATATGATTCTTTTTTAAGGCTAGGGCGTGAGTGATGATTTATTGGAACACTTAATTTTTGAACTTGTAATAACCGTGGGGCTACTACAGTTTTAATGCAATGAGATGGCTTAAGATTTTTGCCATGCGTAGTGAGATTTTGGTGACTCATCTGATGCTTTGGAGACCTGATTGCTCCAGCAAGAAATTCTATTCTTCTTAGGTTTCTTATTATGTTATTGATTCTTTTTCAGCTTTTCAAGTCAAGAGTTTTATATTTTCCATCGTTTTATTGTTTGACCTTTTAGAATTTTATGGAAGCTTCTGAACCATGTTCCTCATCATCAACTTAGTATTTATGCTTTACATGTTTTTGTATTGTCAGCTGCTCTGTAATTGAATGCTTTGGAGGTGGTGTTTTTGGGTTGTCATTCGTTTACTTTGGTGTTTTTACGTTGTCATTTTATTACCTCATCGCATCTTATTATTTGTGATATTGCATTGCAGATGGAGATGATGATTAATGCATGTCCTCAAGGATAGTAGCAGTGAGTGGAAATAATCATGAAATATGTTGAACTTGTTGCTTTTGTTTTCTGATTTCATGGTGTTATGTTTGTAAAGGCTGTTAACTTTTTCATGCTAACCAGCCTATTTTGTGCACAAGCATTTTGCAAGCAGTGAAATTGTTATAGATGATAATGTTCTGGCCTTGGCCTTGGCCTTGTGGTTTGGTTGGTAATAATTAAATCACGGTATTTGTGACTTCAATGCCTATATTATCTTATGTGTTTGCACTTTGTTTATTTCGGAGTATATAACATCCCTTGGGAGCAGACATTATAAAATAATAGTCAGCTTGTGATTCTCACTGTATAGTTGTATTCGTTGTTATAAAAATTAATTGCCAAGAGATTTGCAGTTTCAATGCTTGTAAAACTTTAGAAACTTAGTGTCATTTTTCTAAGAATGACAGTAGCTTTTGAAGACTTGAACCAACAAATTTATATTTGTTATGAATGGCTTTTGTAGTGGTATGAATTATTTTTATGACTTCCCATTGAACTTCCACATTATGTATTTATTACTCTTTGATATAGAGTAACCTGAGTTATGTTTTCCATCTAAAAGCAGAGTATTCTACTAGTGAATAAAAGTATGAAAATATTTTATTGGTCATTCTGTCTTCTATTTTTATCTCTACTCTAATATCGTATCTTATATTTGTAATACTTGTGATCAGTGAAAAACTGACATTTTCCTTAATATCTTCTTATTGTACAATGATCAATGATTATTCATGCTTTGTTATTTGATTTATTATATTTAATTTTATAGATGCATAGTATTTCAAAACTAGAGATGAATGAGTTCCATCCAGTGAATCAATTTGGCTCATAGGATTCCAACTGAATTGGGTTAAAAACAGTTCAGTTTTTTTTTTTCAAATGTAACTCAAATTGAACTCTATTTATTTAATATGTGGGTTAAATGGGTTTAGCAAGATTGAAGGTGAGTTGCCTAGTAATTTACAAACAATAACATTTATTAATTTTTTTAATCATTTTTTAACATGTTTTTTGTCATATTTATTTATTATTTTTAATTATGTAGGTTGATATATTTTGTCAAGTTATTTTTGATATTTTAATTTTGAACAATTAACTTTATAATAATATTTGTTGAAATAGATGAAAACTATGCTTGTAATGCTATAAAATTTGAATCCAGTTTATGTACTTTAATTCTGTTACAATAAATATATAAAATAAATGGAAATAGAAAAATATCTTTAAATAATTTAACTCAATAGCCAACTATTTTGTAATTAGTTAGTTAAGTTGCATTACAAAATTTTTAGGCACAAAAATGTGAGCCGGATTTAACGGATTCAATTTTTGCTCAATTGTGAGTCAACTCGGTTTAGATAGTTTGTAACATGTGTATCCAAAACACTGTATTATTTGTCACATTTTTATAGCAATTTCAGTTTGTACTGTTTTTCTGTTTTATTTTATTAATTTACTTATATATGTTTCTTAATTTAATATTCTATTTTCCCGTGATATTTATGAGAATGCCAAATGTTATATGGGGGAAAAAAAATTCTCTATCTTGAATATTATATACTGAGTTATAATTCTTCTAAACCCTCGTTATTATTGAATGCATTGTGCAGTGTTTAGAATTATTTTTTGCTTTATTCTCCTACTAGATTAGGTAGAGAAAACAATTTCTGATGATGAGATGCTAAAAAAGATATTCTCTATTTTTATAGCAACTATTTTGCTCATGTAACAACAATATCATGAAAAAGGTTTTAGAAATTATTATTAATTAATTCAATGTCTTTGTGTGGCTAAAAATAATAATGAGCTTTTGATAAAAAATAATATTATGAGATTCTGCTCTAGTTTCATAAGTGAATATAACAGTATATAATTCATAATTTTATGGTAAGAGTGGTACTAATAATCATGATTGTACAATTTTTTTTTATCACATAACAAAATAATTTTAATTTAATAAGAATAAAATGATCTTATTAAGAAAATATGAAAGAATAAAAAAAATTGCACCCCCTACATGTATATATCTATAACCATTTAAAATTAATTTTATATCTGTAATTGATTTTATAGTATACATAATTTATTTCTAGTTTTATGCTTAGAGATTTAACACAACTTTCTATTCATACTATTTATAAACAGAAAAACTAATTATAATTCATAACTATTAGTAAAAAAATTTGTTTATAATTGTAGTCTAGACATTTTAGATTTTATTCTTATTAATATAATTTATTTTATTATTTTTAAAATAATTACTTATAATTACTTTATAATTATGTGCTAAAAAGTTAAAAATATTATTTTATAATAATTTTTATTTTGATATCTAATTTTTTACGTTTTTATATGATAAAAAAAGTAAATATACATGTTCTTTTATTATTTGTAAGAAATGTAGTTTGGAAGCACTTGTATTAATGAAAGACAATTAATCTTAGTAAAAGATTATATGAATTTGTTTTTTCTTTGTTGGAAGATATGATAAAATTTGGTTCTTGGTACTTGAAACTTATCTCTTGATATTCTTCATGTTTTTGTATGAAAATTTTTTTTGTTCCTGTTTATATGAAATTTAAGAAAACTCAATGTTATATTCATATTCATAGTCTTCTATTAGAGTATTGACAATCAAAAACAATTTTTTCTATAGCAATGTGGTATTAACACACCTTTAATTGCACCATGAATAAGTCATGTGATTTCTTTGTTTGTGTTTTAGTTGATATTGATTTGTTATCTAATTTACCCAATCAAACTATGGTAGAAAAGACCAAGATTTGTGATTGTTCAATATAATAAAAATTATGCACGAGATTAATTTCCCTTGTATTAAATATACATACAGGATACTCTATTTATAATAGAAGAAATATGAGTTAAATCCAAAATACAAATAAGGAATAATAATAAACTTAACTAAAGATAAAAGGTAAAAATAAGATATCTATATAAGATATCTAATAATCTAATATATCTAACATTCTCCATCAAGTTGGTGCATAGTAATTGTATGTACCAAACTTGTTACAAATATAATTAATAAAGACTTAGTGAAAACCACATGTTTCTACACTCGAGTGATACTAAATTGTTAATGATTTGTGAATACGACATACCAACCTAGAAGACTCCCTATGAGCAACAAATCTGAGAGGTTCCTCCATATAAATCTCTTCATTCAAATCACCATTAAGGAACTCCAGTTGACAAAGAGACAATTGTTGAAAAACCACCATGGTTATAAATGAACTAACAGAAGCCATGTTTTCCATTAGAGAAAAAGTACACATGGATGAAAGAAGCCATGGATAAAAATGAGAGAGGAACCCTAAAAATCAAAGATTCTCCAATGAAGGCACCTGAAAGAGGAAAAAGAGGCAACACCGATGCTTTGAATCACTACCTGAGAGGAGATGGGACACGCCACCACGCACGACGGAAAATGGAACATATCTACAACTTTGAAAGCTGTTGAGAGCATGTGGGAGTTTCGATGAAAGGGTCGTTGACAACACGGTAGTCACCTAGCTAAGAAGATCAAAACTGTGTGGTTGTGAAATTGGAACTTTAGCGACGACAACCGCACTTAGCGCCACCACCAACAACGGTACACGATGCCACCGCCGACAGAGGTGGCAAATTTTTTTTTATAAACACTAGTAAAAAATGACATTTTTAACTCGCACATTATGCTTCGTTTCAGACAAACCGAAGCGTATAAAAACACGGTGGTAATCTCGTAATTTTTGCCTTGGTTGCCAGGGGGAACCAAGGCATATAACCCCACGAAAAGCATAAAGGTCTGACTTATCAGATGACACCTTTTTGGGAAAGCGGATACTGCCTCGGTTTGCAGAAGTAACCGATGCATATAGCCCTACCAAATCCTCTACAATCATTGTTATTCACTTATCACTGCCTCGTGTTTAGCAGAAGGCTTACTGCCTCAGTTCTGCTTAGAACTGAGGCTTTATGTCTGGCCACGTAGCTGTTGATCTGAAACTGAAGGTTCTAAATTAATAAAACGTCAACTGATACTACCTTAGTTCGAGGTAAACTGATGTCGTATGGTGCTTCTGCTTCAGGTGAAGCGCGAATCAAGGCTTATAGTTTGAAATTATTTTTAAAATTTCCACTTTCTGAAACCTTTAGGCATCTATTGAGCAAGAGAACCGAGGCAATAGGGTTGTATTGCTTCGGTTAAGAGAGGGAACCGAGGTAATATTATTTTTTACACTATTACTCCAGAAGCGCGAACAATTTTCTTCACGCGAACAATTTTCTTCCTCCCTCGACGAACAATCTTCTTCCTTCCTGCAAACGCCTCGCCACCGCTGCAGCCTTCTTCACTTTTTGTCGCCGACCTCGTCGCGCCTCCTTCTCGCTGTCCCAACACTCTCGTCGCGCCTCCTTATTGTTGCACCACCACCCTTGTTGCGCCTCCTCGTCGGCGTCGCAGGCGCACCTCCTCCTCCTCACGCCTCATCCTCGTCACCTTTTTCTCATAGAACTTTTCTTCCTCCTCCGTTGCTCTCGCACTCTTCTTCCTCCATTGTTTCGCTCTCGCTTGCGCAAGGTTTTTCTCGTTGCCTCCATTTCGTGCATTGGGGCCACCATCGTTATCTCGGTGCTTCTCGGTTCTGGCTCACTGCTGCCTCTTCCTCCATTTGTTTGGCACTTTGGTAGTTCCATTTGTGTCCCGCGTTGGTGCTTCCATTTTAGTTGCGGCTGCCTCCATTTTTTGTCTCGCGAGTTTTGTTGGTGCCGTCGGCCGTTTGCTGCCACGCTCCCAAGTATTTTACTTCCTCTATTCTTTATTCTTTGATTTAATATTGGGTTGGTGAAGTAGTTTGCGTGTTAGGGAAGTGGGAAACACATGGATGAAATTTAGGTTACATGTTGGCATAAATGATTTTCATGTGCTGAAATTTTAAATTAAGTTAATGTAATTGTTAAATAAATTACTTTTGTATGATGTTTGAACACGTGGATGTTTTGGTTTGGATTCTACATTATGTATGATGTCTTGGTGTACAATGTGAATTTTCTCATCATGATGACTTGGTGTACAATGAATAAGTTAAAGTTCAAATTTGTCACATTGTAGATAAAAAATGAAAAAAGTGATTGTGAATATATACAATGATGATAGAAAGTTGATTAAATTAAATGGAGGGGATTTAATTAGAGATATATAAATTAGGGGAATGGAAATTTGAATTGTTTGTATTAAATTGGTTGATTTGGTGATGAAATAAACTTTAGGAATCATGACAGTAATTAATGTGTTGTTTGTTTTTGTCCAGATATTGTATAGTTGACTGGCTTCTTAAACGCGGATATTCTCTATAGTTGATCGGCTTTCATGCTCCCAGGTTTCTATTTTTAAAATTTTCTCTTATGCTTGAATATATTGTTTGCTTGAATATATTGTTTGCTTGAATATATTGTAAGTTGCATATGTAATTATTTGTTTGGTTGAATATATTGTTGTTTTGAATTAGCCTTAATTTCCCGTTTGAGATTCAATACAAAATTTATTTATTATCTCTAGATTTTTTTGAACAAATGTACTTTTTACAAATGAATAGAGAGGAGATAGTAAGTTTAATTTACAAGTATTGAATCTTGAATTATCCGGTTGGACAGTTTACGAAGAGTAATAAATTTTTCATAGTTTATTAATACATATAAATTTTAATATACATGTCTTAAATTTCATGAAAATTTGCAGTTGTGTTTTGTATTGATCTTCATGAGTGTAATATTAATTTCTTTTTGTCATACCGGAGAACACTGCTGTCTGGTTTTGTTCATTGCACAAGTCTCCTCCCAACCCTCTTAGACATGTAGTAGATTGGTAAGAACCTCAATGTTTCAAATTTCTTTGTTATATAAATGTATGCTAAAGCCAATTTTTTAATAGTTCCCATGCAACACATATGATGTTGTCTGGGAGATCTACTGCTACAACTAAAAAGCTTGCATGGGTTTCCCTTAAGATTTGATATTTTAGTCCATACTTTGTTACATTTTGTACCATTCCAATGATGTTACTTAACATTTTATAATTATGATGATATATTGTAGTGTAATAGACAAAGGGTCATATGAGTGTGGATAATATGTCATGTATTGGATGATGACCACTATTCGTGCACGTTACACTAGTGGATGGGAAACAATAATATTTAGGTTTGAATTTTATTTTCTTTATAGTTTAGATTTCATATACACTAATTGAAATCATTGTGTTTTATGCAGAGATTCAATATGACTACTCAAATTCTAGAGAAGTCACTTAAACTCGTGAGGAAAACACTGGCTAAATATGTAATTCAATTATATAATAGTATGTAGTAGATATTAGGATATAGTAGGTTATAAGTTTATGCTTCTAAATTGTTTTATGCTTTTGTACATTATTATTAGCTTAACTTTGTACATTAGATTGATTTATGCTTCAAAGTTGATTTATGACTACATTAAATTTATTTATGTTTATAAGAAGTTGATTTACGATTACATTGAATGCATTTATGTTTTAATATAATTTTTATTGAAAATATATACTTCTGGATTGTTCTGGAATGTTCTGGCTGTAAAATTATATGCAGGTCTGTTTGTGCAGTTGGGAATGTTGCAGAAACAGATGTGTTCTTAAAAAAAGTAGGGGAATACGCCTCGGTTGTGACCATAACCGAGGTAGAAATCCCTCTACAACATCGGTTTAGGCCATAACCGAGGCATAAAGTCTGGCGATAAAAGAAAAAAAAAAGTAAAAACCACTCTACTACCTCGGTTCTGGTCCCAACCGAGACAGTAGAGGACGACATACTACCTCGGTTCAAAAGGAACCGAGGCGTAAAGTCCTTTGAAAAAAAATAAAAAAAACAAAAACCCTACTACTTCAGTTACCTTTGAACCGAGACAAAATGCTACCCCTTTTTGCCTCGGTTCATAACCAAGGCAAAAAGTGGTAGACTTTTTGCCTCGCCTATATATGTCTCGGTTCAGGAATCGCTACTTATGGGTGAAAATAACTGTTGTCGTTTCCCCTGACTACACTAGTGAGAAAAACTTTAGGCTCTAGATACCATGTTTAATATAGTAAAAATGATATGTGAGATTAATCTCCCTTGTGTTGAATATACACATAGGGTAATTTATAATAAAAGAAATATGAGCTAAGTTCAAAATATAAGAAATAATAATAAGCTTAAGTAAAGATAAAATATATAAGATATCTTATAATCTAATATATCTAAAACGTTTACTGCTGATGTGAAGTATGAAAAATTGTCTTTATTTTGTCCTAAATGTAAGGTGATTGTACATTACCTATCTAATTGTAAAAGACTGCAATAAGATACCAATGCTAGTTTTAGTGGAGATAAAACAGTTGTTACAAAAATTCAGCAATTAAGATAGTTCACTAGTAAAAAGTATGGATTTTAACTTGCGCATACGACATCGATTTCATTGCAACTGAAGCATAAAATGGCGTTGTGACATTTTTACAATTATCGCAAACATATATGTCTTGGTTCACAAAGAACTGAAGCCTAAAGGGGTCTATGACTTCAGTTATTCAGAGAACCGAGCCCATAGAGAACTTATACCTTGGTTATTCCACGAACCGAGACATAAAATAATTTTAATTTTTTTAGAGGTTTTAGGCAGCGGTTCTTAAGATAACCGATGTCATAGAGCCCTTGTTTTATCAGTTAATAAAATAACCGAAGTAATAACATGTTTTTAGGATTATTTCTCGTGAACTTACACATTTCAGATCCATTATTTCTCACGAACTCTACTGCGCCAATGCACTCTCTCGTCTTCCATGTCCATTTTCGACCATCATCTTCAACATTTCTACCATTTTTTCTTTCATCTAACGTTTATTAAGTTCTTAGTTATGACTTTCTTTCGTTTTAACCGATTGATTTTGTGTATAAGTGCTTTGTAATGTTTATTACGTTTTGTTTTAGCACCAAAGTTAGTTTCATTTTAGGTTTTTTGATGTTTTTAGTTGTTTTTTCTTCATCTATCAGTATAGGTAAAACAGAGATTATGCTCAAATGAACTCGAAATGGCTTGAAAATTTGTATGAAGGTCCAAAAAATCATGAAAACTCCTCACAAAAATTTTTAGCTCAAAACTCAAATCTAACTATTTTAAATAATTTTGCAAAGTTTGAAAAAAAAACAAAATAAATTTCTGAAAAGAAGAAAACATTGTTTTTTCGGTGATCTGGAAGGATTAGTTGGCAACATAAGCTACCACAGTATCAGAAATTTTGTTCTACCCCAAATCCATATAATAATAGAAAAACGGTTAACTGAAATGAAAGTTAGGGTCATTTTAAGATTTGTAATCCAAATAATTTTTAAACTTCAAATTCACCCAAATTAAGTGCTTTTGGGATTTTTCTCTTGAAATAGGAGTTTTGAAAGAGTGGTAAAAAAAATCATTCAAAGGTAATGACCATAGCTATGAAAACCAAAAATCACATTG